>NW_027478423.1:854487-1154487 GCF_051014685.1 Ptiloglossa arizonensis
AGAAATAAACGGAGAAACGAAGAAAGAAACGGAGAGAACGAACAAAGAAACGGAAAAACGAACAAACAAACGGAGAAACGAACAAAGAAACGCAGAAACGAAGAAAGAAAAGGAGAAACGAAGAAAGAAACGGAGAAACGAAGAAAGAAACGGAGAAACGAAGAAAGAGACGGAGAAAAGAAGAAAGAAACTGAGAAACGAAGAAAGAAACCGAGAAACGAAGAAAGAAACGGAGAAACGAAGAAAGAAACGGAGAAACGGAGAAAGGAACGGAAAAACGAAGAAGGAAACGGAGAAAGAAATGGAGAAACGAAGAAATAAACGGAGAAACGAACAAGGAAACGGAGAAACGAAGAAAGAAACGGAGAAACCAAGAAAGAAACGAAGAAAGAAACGGATAAACGATGAAAGAAACGGAGAAACGAAGAAAGAAACGGGGAAACGAAGAAAGAAACGGAAAAACGAACAAAGAAACGGAGATACGAACAAAGAAACGGAGAAACGAACAAAGAAACGGAGGAACGGAGAAAATAAATGGAGAAACGAAGAAACAAACGGAGAAACGAAGAAAGAAACGAAGAAAGAAACGTAGAAACGAACAAAGAAGCGGAGAAACGAACAAAGAAACGGAGAAACCAACAAAGAAAAGGAGAAACGCAGAAAGAAACGGAGAAACGAAGAAAGAAACCGCAGAAACGAAGAAAGAAACGGAGAAGCGAAGAAAGAAACGGGGAAACGAACAAAGAGACGGAAAAACGAACAAAGAAACGGAGAAACGAACAAAGAAACGAAGAAACGAAGAATGAAACGGAGAAACGAAGAAAGAAACGGAGAAGCGATGAAAGAAACGGAGAAACGCAGAAAGAAACAGAGAAACGTAGAAAGAAACGGAGAAACGAACAAAGAAACGGAGAAACGGAGAAATAAATGCAGAAACGTAGAAATAAACGGAAAAACGAAGAAAGAAACGGAGAAACGCAGAAAGGAACGGAGAAACGAAGAAATAAACGGAGAAACGAAGAAAGAAACGGAGAAACGAAGAAAGAAACGGAGAAACGAACAAAGAAACGGAGAAACGAAGAAAGAAACGGAGAAACGGAGAAATAAATGGAGAAACGAACAAAGAAACGGAGAAACGGAGAAATAAATGCAGAAACGTAGAAATAAACGGAAAAACGAAGGAAGAAACGGAGAAACGCAGAAAGAAACGGAGAAACGAACAAAGAAACGGAGATACGAACAAAGAAACGGAGAAATGGAGAAACGAAGAAATAAACGGAGAAACGAAGAAAGAAACGGAGCAACGAACAAAGAAACGGAAAAACGAACAAACAAACGGAGAAACGAAGAAAGAAACGGAGAAACGGAGAAAGGAACGGAGAAACGAAGAAATAAACGGAGAAACGAAGAAAGAAACGGAGAAACGAAGAAAGAAACGGAGAAACGAACAAAGAAACGGAGAAACGAAGAAAGAAACGGAGACATAAATGGAGAAACGAAGAAATAAACGGAGAAACGAACAAAGAAACGGAGAAACGAAGAAAGAAACGGAGACATAAATGGAGAAACGAAGAAATAAACGGAGAAACGAAGAAAGAAACGGAAAACGAAGAAAGAAACGGAGAAACGAAGAATGAAACGGAGAAAAGAAGAAAGAAACGGAGAAACGAAGAAACAAAACCGAGAAACGAAGAAAGAAACGGAGAAACGAAGAAAGAAACGGAGAAACGAAGAAAGGAACGGAGAAACGAAGAAAGAAACGGAGAAAGAAATGGAGAAACGTAGAAATAAACGGAGAAACGAACAAGGAAACGGAGAAACGAAGAAAGAAACGGAGAAACCAAGAAAGAAACGGTGTAACGAAGAAAGGAACGGGGAAATAAATGGAGAAACGAAGAAGTAAACGGAGAAACGAAAAAGGAAACGGAGAAACGAAGAAAGAAACGGAGAAACGAAGAAAGGAACGGAGAAACGAAGAAAGAAACGGAGAAAGAAATGGAGAAACGTAGAAATAAACGGAGAAACGAACAAGGAAACGGAGAAACGAAGAAGGAAACGGAGAAACCAAGAAAGAAACGGTGTAACGAAGAAAGAAACGGGGAAATAAATGGAGAAACGAAGAAGTAAACGGAGAAACGAAAAAGGAAACGGAGAAACGAAGAAAGAAACGGAGAAACGAAGAAAGAAACGAAGAAAGAAACGGAGAAACGAACAAAGAAACGGAGAAACAAACAAAGAAACGGAGAAACGAACAAAGAAACGCAGAAACGAACAAAGAAACGGAGAAACGAAGAAAGAAACGGAGAAACGAAGAAAGAAACGGGGAAACGAACAAAGAAACGGAAAAACGAACAAAGAAACGGAGAAACGAACAAAGAAACGAAGAATGAAACGGAGAAACGAACAAACAAACGGAGAAACGGAGAAATAAATGCAGAAACGAAGAAATAAACGGAGAAACGAAGAAAGAAACGGAGAAACAAAGAAAGAAACGGAGAAACGAAGAAAGAAATGGAGAAACGAACAAAGAAACCGAGAAACGAGGAAAGAGACGGAGAAACGAGGAAAGATACGCAGAAAAGAAGAAAGTAATGGAGAAACGAAGAAAGAAACGGAGAAACGGAGAAATAAGTGGAGAAACGAAGAAATAAACGGAGAAACGAAGGAAGAAACGGAGAAACGAAGAAAGAAACGGAGAAACGAACAAAGAAACGGAAAAACGAACAAAGAAACGGAGAAGCGAACAAAGAAACGCAGAAACGAAGAAAGAAACGGAGAAACGAAGAAAGAAACGGAGAAACGAAGAAAGAAACGGGGAAACGAACAAAGAAACGGAGAAACGAAGGAAGAAACGGAGAAATAAATGGAGAAACGAAGAAATAAACGGAGAAATGAACAAGGAAACGGAGGAACGAAGAAAGAAACGGTGAAACGAAGAAAGAATCGGAGAAATGAAGAAAGAAACGGAGATAGGAACAAAGAAACGGAGAAACGAAGAAAGAAACGGAGAAACGAAGAAAGAAACGGGGAAACGAACAAAGAATCGGAGAAACGGAGAAACGAACAAAGAAACGGAGAAACGAACAAAGAAACTAAGAAACGGAGAAATAAATGCAGACACGAACAAATAAACGGAGAAACGAAGAAAGAAACGGAGAAACGATGAAAGAAACGGGGAAACGAACAAAGAAACGGAGAAACGAAGAAAGAAACGGAGAAATAAATGGAGAAACGAAGAAATAAACGGAGAAATGAACAAGGAAACGGAGAAACGAAGAAAGAAACGGAGAAACGAACAAGGAAACGGAGAAACGAAGAAAGAAACGGAGAAACCAAGAAAGAAACGAACAAAGAAACGGAGGAACGGAGACATAAATGGAGAAACGAAGAAATAAACGGAGAAACGAAGAAAGACACGGAGAAACGAAGAAATAAACGGAGAAACGAAGAAATTAGCAGAGAAATGAAGAAAAAAAATGGAGAAACAAAGAAAGAAACGGAGAAACGAACAAAGAAACGGAGAAACGAAGAAAGAAACGGGGAAACGAAGAATGAAACGGAGAAACGAAGAAAGAAACGGAGCAATAAATGGAGAAACGAAGATATAAACCGAGAAACGAAGAAAGAAACGGAGAAATGAAGAAACGATAAAAGAAACGGAGAAACGAAGAAAGAAACGGAGAAACGAAGAAAGAAACGGAGAAACGAAGAAAGAAACGGAGAAACGAAGAGAGAAACGGAGAAACGAAGAAAGAAACAGAGTAACGAAGAAAGAAACGTAGAAACGAAGAAAGAAACGGAGAAACGAAGAAAGAAACAGAGTAACGAAGAAAGAAACGAAGAACGCAGAAAGAAACGGAGAAACGAAGAAAGAAACGGAGATACGAAGAAAGAAACGGAGAAACTAAGAAAGAAACGGAGAACCGACGAGAGAAACGGAGAAACGAAGGAAGAAGCGGAGTAACGAAGAAAGAAACGAAGAAACGAAGAAAGAAACGGAGAATCGGAGAAATAAATGGAAAAAACGAAGAAATAAACCGAGAAACGAAGAAAGAAACGGAGAAATGAAGAAACGATAAAAGAAACGGAGAAACGAACAAAGAAACGGAGAAACGAAGAAAGAAAAGGAGAAACGAAGAAAGAAACGGAGAAACGAAGAAATAAACGGAGAAATAAATGGAGAAACGAAGAAATTAGCGGAGAAACGAAGAAAGAAACGGAGAAACGAAGAAAGAAACGGGGAAACGAACAAAGAAACGGAGAAACGAAGAAAGAAACGGAGAAATAAACGGAGAAACGAAGAAAGAAGCAGAGAAACAAAGGAAGAAACGGAGAAACGAATAAATAAACAGAGAAACGGAGAAAGAAACGGAGAAACGAAGAAAGAAACAGAGAAACGAACAATGAAACGCAGAAACGGAGAATGAAACGGAGAAACGAAGAAATAAACAGAGAAATGAAGAAAGTAACGGAGAAACAAAGAAAGAAACGGAGAAACGAACAAAGAAACGGAGAAACGAATAAAGAAACGGGGAAACGAAGAATGAAGCGGAGAAACGAAGAAAGAAACGGAGAAACGAAGAAAGAAACGGGGAAACGAACAAAGAACCGGAGAAACGAACAAAGAAACGGAGAAATAAACGGAGAAACGAAGAAAGATGCAGAAAAACGAAGGAAGAAACGGAGAAACGAATAAATAAACAGAGAAACGGAGAAAGAAACGGAGAAACGAAGATAGAAGCAGAGAAACGAACAATGAAACGCAGAAACGAAGAATGAAACGGAGAAACGAAGAAATAAACAGAGAAATGAAGAAAGAAACGGAGAAACAAAGAAAGAAACGGAGAAACGAACAAAGAAACGGAGAAACGAACAAAGAATCGGGGAAACGAAGAATGAAACGGAGAAACGAAGAAAGAAACGGAGCAATAAATGGAGAAACGAAGACATAAACCGAGAAACGAAGAAAGAAACGGAGAAACGAAGAAACGATAAAAGAAACGAAGAAACGAAGAAAGAAACGGAGAAACGAAGAAAGAAACGGAGAAACGAAGAAAAAAACGGAGAAACGAAGAAAGAAACAGAGTAACGAAGAAAGAAACGTAGAAAGAAACGGAGAAACGAAGAAAGAAACCGAGAAACTAAGAAAGAAACGGAGAAACGACGAGAGAAACGGAGAAACGAAGGAAGAAACGGAGTAACGAAGAAAGAAACGAAGAAACGAAGAAAGAAACGGAGAATCGGAGAAATAAATAGAAAAAACGAAGCAATAAACCGAGAAACGGAGAAAGAAGCGGAGAAACGATCAATGAAACGAAGAAACGAACAAAGAAACGGAGAAACGAAGAAAGAAACGGAGAAACGAAAAAAGAAACGGAGAAACGAAGAAAGAAACGGAGAAACGAAGAAATAAACGGAGAAATAAATGGAGAAACGAAGAAATTAGCGGAGAAACGAAGAAAGAAACGGAGAGACGAAGAAAGAAAGGGGGAAACGAACAAAGAGACGGAGAAACGAAGAATGAAACGGAGAAATAAACGGAGAAACGAAGAAAGAAGCAGAGAAACGAAGGAAGAAACGGAGAAACGAATAAATAAACAGAGAAACGGAGAAAGAAACGGAGAAACGAAGAAAGAAACAGAGAAACGAACAATGAAACGCAGAAATGAAGAATGAAACGGAGAAACGAAGAAATAAACAGAGAAATGAAGAAAGAAACGGAGACACAAAGAAAGAAACGGAGAAACGAACAAAGAAACGGAGAAACGAAGAATGAAACGGGGAAACGAAGAATGAAACGGAGAAACGAAGAAAGAAACGGAGCAATAAATGGAGAAACGAAGATATAAACCGAGAAACGAAGAAAGAAACGGAGAAACGAAGAAAGAAACGGAGAAACGAAGAAAGAAACGGAGAAACGTAGAAAGGAACGGAGAAACGAGGAAAGAAACGGAGAAACGAACAAAGAAACGGTGAAACGAAGAATGAAACGGGTAAATAAACGGAGAAACGAAGAAAGAAGCAGAGAAACGAAGGAAGAAACGGAAAAACGAAGTAATAAACGGAGAAACGGAGAAAAAAACGGAGAAACGGAGAAAGAAACGGGAAACGAAGAAAGAAACGGAGAAACGGAGAAATAAATGGAGAAACGAAGAAATAAACGGAGAAACGAAGAGAGAAACGGAGAAACGAACAAAGAAACGGAGAAACGAAGAAAGAAACGTGGAAACGAAGAATGAAACGGAGAAACGAAGAAAGAAACGGAGCAATAAATGGACAAACGAAGATATAAACCGAGAAACGGAGAAACGAAGAAACGATAAAAGAAACGGAGAAACGAAGAAAGAAACGGACAAACGAAGAAAGAAACGGAGAAACGAAGAAAGAAACGGAGAAACGAGCAGAGAAACGGAGAAACGAACAAAGAGACCGAGAAACGAAAAAAGAAACGGAGAAACGGAGAAATAAACGTTGAAACGAAGAAAGAAACGGTGAAACGGAGAAATGAATGGAGAAACTAAGATAGAAATGGAGACACGAACATAGAAACGGAGAAACGAACAAAGAAACGGAGAAACGAAGAAAGAAAATGAGAAACGAAGAAATAAATGGAGAAATGAAGAAATAAACGGAGAAACGAACAAAGAAACGGAGAAACGAAGAAAGAAACGGAGAAATAAATGGAGAAACGAAGAAATAAACGGAGAAACGAACAGGGGAACGGAGAAACGAAGAAAGAAACGGAGAAACGAAGAAAGAAATGGAGAAACGAAGAAAGAAACGGAGAAACGAAGAAAGAAACGGGGAAACGAACAAAGAAACGGAGAAACGAAGAAAGAAACGTAGAAATAAATGGAGAAACGAAGAAGTAAACGGAGAAACGAACAAAGAAACGGAGAAGCGAAGAATGAAACGAACAAAGAAACGGAGAAGCGAAGAAAGAAACGAAGAAAGAAACGGAGAATCGGAGAAATAAATGGAGAAACGAAGAAATAAACCGAGAAACGGAGAAAGAAACGGAGAAACGAACAAAGAAACGGAGAAACGAAGAAAGAAACGGAGAAACGAAGAAAGAAACGGTGAAACGGAGAAATGAATGGAGAAACTAAGATAGAAATGGAGACACGAACATAGAAACGGAGAAACGAACAAAGAAACGGAGAAACGAAGAAAGAAACGGAGAATCGAAGAAAGAAACGGTGAAACGGAGAAATGAATCGAGAAACTAAGATAGAAATGGAGACACGAACATAGAAACGGAGAAACGAACAAAGAAACGGAGAAACGAAGAAAGAAAATGAGAAACGAAGAAATAAATGGAGAAATGAAGAAATAAACGGAGAAACGAACAAAGAAACGGAGAAACGAAGAAAGAAACGGAGAAATAAATGGAGAAACGAAGAAATAAACGGAGAAACGAAGAAGGAAGCGGAGAAACAAAGAAGGAAACGGAGAAACGAAGAAAGAAACGGAGAAATAAATGGAGAAACGAAGAAATAAACGGAGAAACGAACAAGGGAACGGAGAAACGAAGAAAGAAACGGAGAAACGAAGAAAGAAATGGAGAAACGAAGAAAGAAACGGAGAAACGAAGAAAAAACGAAGATACGAAGAAAGAAACGGAGAGACGAACAAAGAAACGGAGAAACGAAGAGAGAAACGGAGAAACGGAGAAATAAATGGAGAAACGAAGAAATAAACGGAGAAATGAAGAAGGAAGCGGAGAAACAAAGAAAGAAACGGAGAAACGAACAAAGAAACGGAGAAACGAACAAAGAAACGGAGAAACGAACAAAGAAACGTTTCTCCGTTTCTCGGTTTCTCCGTTTCTCCGTTTCTCCGTTTCTCCGTTTCTTTCTTCGTTTTTCCGTTTCTTTGTTCGTTTCTCCATTTCTTTGTTCGTGTCCCCATTTATTTCTCCGTTTCGCCGTTTGTTTCTTCGTTTCTCCGTTTCGTTGCTCGTTTCTCCGTTTATTTCTTCGTTTCTCCATTTATTTCTTCGTTTCTCCGTTTCTTTCTTCGTTTCTCCGTTTCTTTCTCCGTTTCTTTCTTCGTTTCTCCGTTTCTCTCTTCGTTTCTCCGTTTCTTCCTTCGTTCCTTCGTTTCTCCGTTTCTCCGTTTCTCCGTTTCTCCGTTTCTCCTTTTCTCCGTTTCTCCGTTTCGATTAAATGATTGTAATAGTTGTAATTTCTATTATAAATCATTTGAGCTATAGTTAAATTATACACTAATACTCTAAATACATATTTAATATATTTTTTAATCTCTTTAGCCTCCAGAAGAATTTTCTTTATCATATTTACTGTATATAATAATTTACACAGAATCGGAAATAAATCTAATTATTTATTTGTAATAATTATTTTTTAATCATTTATTTTAAAAATTGGGATGTACTCTTTAAATGGTCGATTCATTTCTTTAATTTATACATTAAATTGAATTAATCTATTCTTTATAATAACTTTAATAAAATTAACCCTATAATTATTATAGAACTCGTATTAAAATTTAATAATGAAATTTATTTTATTTGCCTAATTAATGTAATTATTGCCCCTATCATTTGCTTAAATAAAAAATCAATCAAAATAATTATAGGATATTCATCTGTTATACAAACATCTATTATAGTTCTTTTATTAATAATTAATAGAAATACATTTTTAACATATTTCATTTTATATTCAATAATTTCTTCAATTTTAGTTTGTATATTTGAAATAATAAAGATTAATTCTTCTTCCTTATTTAATATATTAACCTGTAATAAAAGAAAAATTATTTTATACTCAATAATTATTATGTAAACAAATTTCCCACCTATAGCACTCTTTATACTGAAATGAATCGTCCTAGAAACATTAATAAATTCAAGAATAAAATTTATACTTTTAATAATTGTATATCTTTTTATAAGATTAATTACATCATGAAATTATTTAAATATATCCTTCTTATATTTTTTCCCTTCAATTAAATAAAAAATATATAACTAAATTAACCTTAATTTTCTAAACTATTGTTTATTTATAACTTTTTTAATATTTATATTTATATTTATGATCTACTGGTTATATTAATTTTTAGCATAATTGATATATGTATTCATCAAATCACAAAAATTTTGGGATATTATATTTCATATCAGCTATATGATCTGGTATAATTGGTTCTTCTTTAAGGATACTAATTCGAATAGAATTAAATAGGCCAGGAACTTGAATTAATATCGACCAAATTTATAACTCAATTGTAACATCACATGCTTTTGTAATAATTTTTTTTATAGTTTTACCATTTATAATCGGAGGATTCGGAAACTGAATAATTCCCTTAATAATTGGATCCCCTGATACAGCATTTCCCCGAATAAATAATATAAGATTGTGACTAATCCCCCCTTCATTATTACTTTTAATTCTTACAACACTATTATTCCCAGGCTCGGGAACTGGATGAACAATTTACCCTCCTTTGTCATCAAATCTTTATCACCCATCTTCATCTATAGACTTAACAATTATTTCTTTGCATATTGCAGGTATCTCTTCAATTATAGGATCAATTAATTTTATTGTTACAATTCTTAAAATGAAAAATAATGCTTTAAAATTCGATCAAATATCCTTATTTGCTTGGTCAGTATTAATTACTACAATTTTGCTTCTTCTCTCACTACCTGTATTAGCCGGAGCTATTACTATGTTATTAACAGACCGAAATTTAAATACTTCCTTCTTTGATCCTACTGGGGGAGGGGACCCAATTTTATTTCCACATTTATTTTGATTTTTTGAGCATCCTGAAGTCTATATTTTAATTTTACCCGGGTTTGGATTAATCTCCCATATCATTTTCAATGAAAGAGGGAAAAAGGAAACTTTTGGGAACCTAGGGATAGTTTATGCAATACTCGGAATTGGATTTCTAGGATTTATTGTGTGAGCACATCACATATTCACAGTAGGCTTAGATGTAGACACACGAGCTTATTTCACTTCGGCAACTATAATCATTGCAATTCCCACAGGAATCATAGTATTTAGATGACTAGCTACGTACTACGGGTCAAAACTTATTATTAATCCTTCTATTATTTGATAATTTGGCTTTATTTTTTTATTTACAATAGGAGGATTAACAGGAATTATATTATCAAACTCATCTATTGATATTATACTACATGATACATACTCTGTTGTCTCTCATTTCCACTATGTACTGTCAATAGGAGCAGTATTTTCTATTATTGCTTCATTAATTCATTGATTCCCTTTATTCACAGGATTTACCCTAAATCAATTTTATCTTAAAACTCAATTTTATATAATATTTATTGGGGTAAATATAACTTTTTTCCATCAGCATTTTTTAGGAATGATAGGAATACCTCGACGTTATTCAGATTACCCGGATTCCTACTACTGTGAAAATTTATTATCATCTATTGGCTCAATAATTTCATTCAAAAGAATAATTTTACTCTTGTTTATTATATTGGAGAGATTTATAACTAAACGTCTAGCTATATTTAAATTTAATCAATCATCACTAGAATGACCCCAAAACTTTTCCCCAAAAGACCACTCATTCCTCTCTATTCCTCTAATTATTAAAAACAAATCTTAATATGGCAGATTAGTGCATGAATTTAAGATTCATTTATAAAATTTAATATTTTTATTGAAAATGTCCCATTGAAAAATAATTAATTTCCAAGACCCCAATTCGCCATATGCCGATAATTTAAATCTTTTTCACAACTTCACAATAATTATAATAATTATAATCTCTTCATTAACTCTAATAATTATATTAGATATTTTTACTAATAAATTTATCAATGGATTTTTACTTAAAAATCATCATATTGAAATTGTATGAACTTTACTCCCAATAATAATTTTAGGAGTAATTGCACTTCCTTCTTTAAAAACCCTATATTTTATTGATGAACTATGAATACCCGTATACTTAACAATCAAATCAATTGGGCACCAATAATATTGATCCTATGAATACCCAGAATTTAGTAATTTAAATTTTGACTCCTATATAGATAAAGATTTAAATAATATTTACATTTTTCGTCTCCTAGACGTAGATAATCGAATAATTATTCCATCTAGTACACTAATTCGAATATTAACAACATCAAACGACGTAATTCACTCTTGAACTGTTCCGTCTTTAGGCTTAAAAATAGACTCAGTACCAGGGCGAATTAACCAAATAAATTTAATTACTAATCGACCTGGAGTATTTTTCGGACAATGTTCTGAAATCTGCGGATCTAATCACAGATTTATGCCAATTGTTGTGGAAAGAACTAATTATTCAAGCTTTATTAATTGAATTAACAACCAAAATTAAATTTTAATCTAGTCATATAATATTTAATTAAATCAAATCATTAGATGTCTGACAAAAGAATTGATATTTTAAATCAAATTATAGTAATAAATTACTTCTAATGATTAAATAAACCTAATAAAAATTAGTTAAATCTATAACATTAAATTGTCATTTTAAAATTATTACAAAATAATATTTTTGTCATAAAATAAAATAAATATAATTTGATTTTTAATCAAATTAAAAACTTACCTTCTTATTAAAATATATATACATTTCATCCCTCAAATAATACCCCTTCACTGATCATCTTTATATTTAACTATTCTAATCTTATTAATTATTATACTTTCAAATATTTATTTTATCAACATTAATAAAATAAAATTATTGACAATAAAAAAATTTTACCTGAATAATTGAACAAATATGTGATAAATGATATCAAACTTATTTTCTATTTTTGACCCATCGACAAGAAATAATTTATCATTAAATTGATTTAGACTTACACTGCCATTCATTTTTATCCCAATAAAATTTTGAGTTCTAAATTCACGATATCAAACATTTTGAAACATATATTTAAAATTTTTACACTCAGAATTTAAAATCTTGACAAAAAAAAACTTTACTAAAAATTTACTAATCTTTAACAGACTTATATTTATAATCCTATTTTTTAATTTTTTAGGATTATTCCCATACATTTTTACCCCTTCAAGACATGTATCAATTAATTTATCTATATCATTATTTATATGAATTAGATTTATAATTTTTGGGTGGACTATCAATGCTAAAAAAATATTTATTCATCTAGTACCAAGAAATACCCCCTTTATATTAATAAATTTTATAGTATTAATTGAAACAATTAGAAACATTATTCGACCCTGAACATTAACTATTCGATTAACAGCTAATATACTAGCAGGGCATTTTCTACTATCTTTATTAGGCTCAACTGTTAGAAAATTTCTAATTTGGATACCTTTTACAATTTTAATTCAAAACATATTATTTATTTTAGAAATTTCAGTCTCCTTAATTCAAATATACGTATTTATTATTTTATTAACCCTATATTTTAATGAATCAAATTATGAAAATATTTACGCATCCTTACCACATAGTTACCCCAAGACCATGACCTTTAATTACTTCTATAAATATTATAAATTTATTTATAAGATTAATTTTATTCACAAATTCAAAACTTTTTACCCTATTAGTAACAAATCCATTTATATTAATTACTTGCTTATCATTATGATGACGTGATACCATTCGAGAAAGAACATTTCAAGGATTTCACTCTCAATCAATTCATTCTATATTAAAAATAAGTATATTATTATTTATTATTTCTGAACTAGTTTTCTTTATTTCTTTTTTTGGACATATATTCATAACTCAATTTCCCCAAGAATTGAACTAGGTATAAATTGACCCCCTATATCAATTAAAATACTAAATCCATTTGATATCCCATTATTAAATTCTATCATTTTAATTTCCTTCGGATTTACATTAACCTTAAGGCATAATTTTCTTTTGTTAGAAAATAAAATTTATAGAAAAATTTATCTTTTATACACATGATTATTAAGTATAATTTTTATAAGTCTTCAATGTAATGAATATAAACAATCTTCTTTTTCTATAAATGATGGGATTTTTGGATCAATTTTTTACATAGCAACAGGATTCCATGGATTACATGTTTTAATTGGGGGCTTTATATAATCAATTATTATAATTCGAATAAATAATAATCACTTTTCTTCAATTCGTCATTTTAATTTTACAGCTGCTATCTGATTCTGACATTTTGTAGATGTTGTATGATTATTTCTATATATAATAATTTACTGATGAATATATTAATATAAAATAAATATAATAAATAATTATATTTAACTTATAATTAAATTCTTATTGTTTAAATATATTTAAAACGATTCATATTTTCATTAAAATAATAATTATTCTAATTATTCCCATAATTATTTTTATTGCAAATCACTTATTTTCATTAACCAATTTTAAAAATCGCGAAAAAATTTCTCCTTTCGAATGTGGATTTGACCCACTATCAGAAAATCGCCTACCATTTTCCATTAATTTTTATTTAATTGCTTTAATCTTTTTAATTTTCGATATCGAAATTATAGTATATTAATTGTTCCTATAATCACTACTCTTAATAAATATTATGAAATAACCACTTTTTATTCTTTTATTTCTATCATCTGAATTCCACTATTGACCCTCTGACTAGAATGATACATAAAATTTCTAAAATGACACTTTAATTGAAACCAAAATAGAGGTAAATTATTGTTAATAATTTCATTGAATTAAATCTCCAATTAATTGCATATTGTACTATATATTGTAGTATAATACAATATAATTAATTTCGAATTAATAGCTTGATTTAATAAATCATATATATATAGTATAATAAAATATAATTAATTTCCAATTAATAGCTTGATTTAATAAATATATATATATTCTATACACCAATTTGGAGAGATATTTATTAATATATATAGTATAATAAAATCATTGATTTATCTTTATACTGAAAATATAATATTTTTATAAACCATATAAACTTCGGTATTAGTTAAATTATAAAACTTAATTTGCTATTAAAAATCAATAATAAAATTATACCTATATTTTCATAATTTAGAAATAAAATGATTTTAATCATTCTAAAAGAATTAGAAATTCTTTTATTTTATTTCTGTCTAAAAATACAAAATATGCATTATCCTAATATTTTCAATATTATACTGTTTAAGCTATTTAAACAATACAAATTTAATAAAAACATCCCTATCAAAAATAAAATATACCACACTATTATATTAATAATATTAAATTTTACCCCTTCAATTAATTTTCTTAATCTTACTAATCAATAAATATTTAAACCATAAATTAATTCAAATCACCCGTTTTCAACACAAACTTCATATTTATACACTATATTAAATAAATATCCATAAGAATTTAAAAAAAAATAATTTAAACAAAATATTCTTATAATAAATTTTAATAATTTAACTAAATTAATATTTAATTTTAATCCTTTATTAAAAATTCCTCTTAATAAATAACCAACTAGATATAATTTTAACACTATATACATATCAATCCCCCCCACAGGAGTAACATACATTCACATAAATATATTTATAAATATTCATCCATAAAGAAATATAAATAGTAATATTATAACTATAGACCTTACCATATAACTATTTTTCCCCAAATTTACTAAAGGTCTAAAATTTAATTCTTTATTAAATAAAACCCAACTAATCAAACGAATTGTATAAGAAATAGTCAGAAAGGTAGAGATATATTTAAATTAAATAGAGATTATAATTAAATTATATTTTTCCATACAAAAATATTCTAAAAATATATCTTTAGAATAAAATCCAGACGAAAAAGGAAACCCTACCAAATTCAATAAACACAAAATCATAATTATCCTCTTTATAGGAAAAATTTTAACTAAACCGCCATATTTCCGCATATCTTGATTTCCTATTATTCAATGGATAAAATCCCCTGCACATATAAATATATTAGATTTAAATAAAGCATGCACACTTAAATGAAAAAAAGCCAAATCTCGGTACCCTAATCTCAAAATTATTAGAATAAACCCTAATTGACTCAAAGTAGAAAAAGCAATCATTTTTTTTAAATCATACTCAAAATTTGCTATTAAACCCGCCATTAATACGGTTAAACTAGAAATTAATGTTAATAAAAAATTTATATTATACATTATAATTATATTTCTATATCGATTTAGTAAATAAACTCCTGCAGTAACTAAAGTTGAAGAATGAATTAAAGAAGAAACAGGGGTAGAAGCAGTTATCGCAGCAGGCAATCAAGAAGAAAACGGTATTTGAGTTCTTTTAGTTATTCCACAAATTAATAATATCAAAATCATACAGCCTCCTATTCTAACAATCAATATATATCCCCAAGAACCCCTAACTGAAGCCAAAACAATTAAAATTAATAAACACACATCACCTACTCGATTACATAAAACCAATAAGTTACCAAACAAAATGAAATTAATACTAAACCATCCCATCCAACTAAAATACTTAAAATTCTAGGCCTTATAATTATAATACATATAGATATAATAAATAATAATAACATATATTTATACCGATCAATATATATATATATATATATATATATATATATATATATATATATATATATATATATATATATATATATCACCCTCTATATATCCAATCCTATAAATTACAATCATCAATGAAATTAATAAAACTACTCCTAAATATATTAAACTCATAAAATCTAAATAAATTAAAAAATATAATTTTATCCTATTTAAATTTATTAAAATCACTCCAACATGAAATCAATTTTTGTCGCATAAAAATATAAACTTAAAAATATAAAGCTCACACTATTAATAAATACTAAAATAAAACTATATAAAAAAAAATTCATAATTTAAAATAAAATTTATACCTTTGATTCCACAAATCAATAATTTTAATAAACTATTTCAACTTAATTATAAAACAATACTATATCTAAAAATATAAAATTTAAAGGGATTCAATGTATTATAACTATTATACACTTAAATACTGAATAGTTATTTATATACTTGTAAAAATAATTACCTTTCCCATGAAAAATATAAATAAATATATATATATTGAATGTAAAAAATTTAAAAAACACATAAATAAAAATAAAATTACTAACATTTTCAACAAAATAATTAAATTAATGAATAAAAATACCTCCCCAATTAAATTTAAAGAAATAGGAACTGATCCGTTTCTCCGTTTCTCCGTTTCTCCGTTTCTCCGTTCCTCCGTTTCTCAGTTTTTTCGTTTCTCCGTCTCTCCGTTTCTCGGTTTCTCAGTTTCTCAGTTTCTCCGTTTCTCCGTTTCTCCGTTTCTCCGTTTCTCCGTTTCTATGTTTCTCCGTTTCTCCGTTTCTCCGTTTCTCCGTTTCTCCGTTTCTCCGTTTCTCCGTTTCTCCGTTTCTCCGTTTCTCCGTTTCTCCGTTTCTCCGTTTCTCCGTTTCTCCGTTTCTCCGTTTCTCCGTTTCTCCGTTTCTCCGTTTCTCCGTTTCTCCGTTTCTCCGTTTCTCCGTTTCTCCGTTTCTCCGTTTCTCCGTTTCTCCGTTTCTCCGTTTCTCCGTTTCTCCGTTTCTCCGTTTCTCCGTTTCTCCGTTTCTCCGTTTCTCCGTTTCTCCGTTTCTCCGTTTCTCCGTTTCTCCGTTTCTCCGTTTCTCCGTTTCTCCGTTTCTCCGTTTCTCCGTTTCTCCGTTTCTCCGTTTCTCCGTTTCTCCGTTTCTCCGTTTCTCCGTTTCTCCGTTTCTCCGTTTCTCCGTTTCTCCGTTTCTCCGTTTCTCCGTTTCTCCGTTTCTCCGTTTCTCCGTTTCTCCGTTTCTCCGTTTCTCCGTTTCTCCGTTTCTCCGTTTCTCCGTTTCTCCGTTTCTCCGTTTCTCCGTTTCTCCGTTTCTCCGTTTCTCCGTTTCTCCGTTTCTCCGTTTCTCCGTTTCTCCGTTTCTCCGTTTCTCCGTTTCTCCGTTTCTCCGTTTCTCCGTTTCTCCGTTTCTCCGTTTCTCCGTTTCTCCGTTTCTCCGTTTCTCCGTTTCTCCGTTTCTCCGTTTCTCCGTTTCTCCGTTTCTCCGTTTAGATTAAATGATTATAATAATTTTGATCGTACTTCAAAGTAAAGAGATGTTTCTTTAAGTTTTAAAACATGGAAAGTAATAATTGTCTAGGAGATATATCAATTTAACATTTGATTAATACTTGAAGAATCGACATTTTTGGTATTTTCCTGATACCAAAGGTTGAAATTCAGGCATAAATTTTAGAAAATGTTTGATTTTGGGACTCTTGGTGTCAGTGTACGATATGCGAGGAAGTGGCACGATTTCGCGGATTCTTAGAATTGACGTCAAATTCCAAGAATTTCCGCGAATCGAAATTTTGTTGTACTTTCGAACGAATTTCTGAATCATGGATTCCGATTTTCTTTGTATCAGGAGAACATGATAGTTGAGGACATATAGTTTTAAGTAGTTTTAGCAGTTTGATAGGATCGGGTTAAAGAAATGGAAACAAATAATGGACAAAAATGAAGTTTCTGCTGTCAGTGAAATTGATTTTATTTCAATACATCAATTGAACTTGTTGAAAGTACTGTACCGTAAAGTACTCTACTGTACCGTAAAAATTACTATTCTAAACTCGCAGCCGATTAGCTCGGTACTACCCACGACGAATAATTACTGTTCGTCGCGAGTAATACCGATTACCAGGTCTCACCACGTGGAGGTTCCTGCGAGCGGAGACCCGGAGAGAGATAGATGGAATCAAAGTTCCATCGATCTCCCTCGACACCCGATACAAACGAAGATACTAAACCAAAGAGATGGAAGGAATCAATGTTCCTTCGATCTCCTCGTTTAGTTCTGCCAAGCAATTACATTATGGAAAAATTAGGCAAAATTGGAAAAGACGCGACACGAACCGTGCAGTTGGTCCTACTAGGTCGGTCCCGTTTCCGCTCAGTGGGCCCGATTAAAGAGGAAATGCACGACGCCGTCCACTCATATAGAGTGCCCCGTTTCTCCCAACTCCGCGTCATGAACCACGCAAAGCGTGGACCTGACTCACGGAGGATGACGAAGAGATGGTCTTATGGCACAGGGCTTCCACAGGGACCGATGCGAACACCTGCCACTGTGGTCGCAGCATGTTCTATCTGGAAGCGGACGCACCAGAAGAGACGGCGTTCGACCGTTCGGACCACCTACACGGCCGGTCACTTGCTTATGCAACAAGCAGTGATGACCGGGCTGAAGAACGAGGAAGCGAGCAAAAGTAAGCTAAAGATTGGATAATTTCTTGACAGATAACAGATATTTGTACACGGTGGCCTTAAAATTAACTTATTCCAAGCTTAACTAAAGATCCCACGGCGGTTGCGACGATAGTGTCCTCTTCGTTCTTCGTTCATTGTTCTTCGTTCTTCGTTCTTCGTTCTCCGGTGTGCCTACCTAAGAGAAGCCTAAAGTCAAGGCATGATAAAAAAATGATAGAAAATAGAAATGAAGTTGGTTAGTGATTAAATACAGTCATTCAGTAACAAAGGAAATAAAGGCAAGAATGACAAAAAAATAAACATGGAAAAACAAGTACAAAGTAAAATCAGAGAACAAATAAAATAAATTACAGAAAGAAACAATTAAAAACCAAAGAAAGGATTGAGAGAATGGTCGCCAGTACTGACCACCGCCTACCGGCGGCCAGTACCGGTTACCAAGGTGGGGGTCCCCCTTCCATAAACCTAAAACGAAAAGATCCATCCACCTCCGAGGCTCCAGGAAGAATGAAACTTTAAACAACCGGGGGCTCCTTATATACCCTCCTTATAAACCGTAAGGTCACTTACCGGTTCTTCCATTGTCTTTGTTCGATCTAATCAAAATTTTCGAAGGCGAACGGTTTCGGTGAATGTTTGTTCATTTCCGCGATTGTTACTAACATTTATACATGTTCCCAATATTGATCGAACAATGTGCATCTTATATATGTATTGCAATTAATTAAGAAACTTATAGAAATTGATTTTGATCGAGACTCGATGTTAAAACGTGTTTCGTAAAGTTTTTAAGCATGGAAAGTAACAATTGTTCATTAAATGCATTAAGTTAACATTTGTTTAATTCTTATAATTTACACAATACGCGTAGAAGTTGTGTTTTTTACATAAAAGTGCCGAAATTCAATTAATCGCTTTTTTAGATAGAAAAATCATCGCGATGGAGACTTGTGAATCGATAATCGATATCTGTAGCCTTGAAAATGTCAGTTGGATCTCAGCGAAAAATTCCTTCGCGACCAAAGAATATTTCAACGAAATGGTATTTTAAGCCATTATTTATACTAGAACATTGTTAATAATTGTTTAATCTACAGTCCTACGACGGTTGATAATAAATATGATAAATAAACATCGAGATATTGCGAAATCTTCGAAGGCGGACGGTTTCGGTTAATGTTTGTTCATTTCCGCGATTGTTATTAACATTTATGCATGTTCCCAATATTGATCGAACAATATGCATCTTATTTAGGTATCATAAATCATTAGTTAGTTTTCAGAAATTAATTGATTTCGAAAATGAAAGCAAAATATTGATATTCATATATTTCTCGATTTGCAACCTAAATTAATCTTTATAAGCAAATTATTCATTTACAATGCAAAAGAAAATGCATTTTGTAACATTCATATTTCCAACTTTTACAGTGCAAACCATTAATTAGTTTACAAATGTTAATTTTCATAAAAAATGTAGAAATATATGTATACCAAACTCTTCGTTAAATTTTCCAATAAAATTTAATTCACATACTGTAACATAAAAGTTCGGAACGTGGAAAAATGTTTCTAACAATCGCCTAGAGACATAAACATTCGCTAAAGCAATTCGCCTTCCCAGATTTCGCAATATCTTGATGTTTGTTTATCATAATTATTAACAACCGTCGTAGGACCGTAGATTAAACAATTATTAACAATGTCCTAGTATAAATAATGGCTTAAAATATCATTTCGTTGAAATATTCTTTGTTCGCGATGGAATTGTTCTTATTGAGATCAAACCGACATTGTCAAGGCTGGAAATGTTTATCGATTCACAAACGTCTATCACGATGGTTTTTCTATCTAGAAAAGTGATTAATTGAATTTCGACGCTTTTACATCAAGAATACAGCTTCCATGCATAATCCGAAAATTATAAGAACGAAACAAATGTTAAATTAATGTATCTAATAAACAATTGTTATTTTCCATGCTTTGAAACATTAAGAAACACGTTTATACCTCGAATCTCGGTCAAAATTAATTGCTGTAGGCGAATCAATCATATTTAATGCATAAATAAGATGCATATTGTAAGATAAATGTTCGGAACATGAATAAATGTTAGTAACAATCGCGGAAATGAACAAACATTCACCGAAACCGTTCGCCTTCGCAGATTTCGCCATATCCTGACGTTCATTTATCATATTTATTAACAATCGTCGTAGGATTGTAGATTAAACCATTATTAACAATTTCCTAGTATAAATAATGGTTTAAAATATCATTTCGTTGAAATATTCTTTGTTCAGGAAGGAATTTTTCATTGAGGTGCAACCGACATTCTCAAGGCTACACGTGTCGATCATCGCGAAGATTGTTCTATTCAGAAAAGCGATTACTTGAATTTCGCCGCTTTGGAGTAAAAAATGAAACTTCTACGCGTATTGTGTAAATTATAAAATTTAAACAAATGTTAAATTAATGTATCTAATTAACAATTGTTACTTTCCATGCTTTAAAACTTTCCTAAACACGTTTTACTATAAATCTCGATCAAAAACAATTTCTGTAAGTTACTTAATCATTTTTAATGCATAAATAAGATGCACATTGTTCAATTAATATTGAGAACATGCATAAATGTTAGTAACAATCGCGGAAATGAACAAACATTCACCGAAACCGTTCGTCTTCGCAGATTTTGCAATATCTCGATGTTTATTTATCATATTTATTAACAACCGTCATAGGACCATACTTTAGACAATTATTAACAATGTTCTAGTATAAATAATGGCTTGAAAGTCATTACTTTCTGGAAATATTTGTTAGATCGAACAAAGACAATCGAAGTAACCGTGCGATAAAATAAATGAATGTTTCTCTACATATCGAAAAAATAGTTTGTATATATGCATGTATATTCCGAACGCTCAGTGACACATATATGTCACACGGCAATGAAGTGGGTTGCCATCTACTAGAGAATAGGTAAACTACACTTAAGGTGTGAAAACACCTGGCGGAGAAACGCTCAAGTTTGTTGAGGAATTGTTGTTATTTCCACCAATAGATAGCGCCACATGCATAATTTACCGACATTACAGATAAGCATTTCCATTTGTATGGTATTCCCTACCGTGCAATAAAATAAATAAATATTTTTGTACAAAGTTTCGTATGTATCATCTTTCGAATAAATGTAAAGTTAAACGAAATCAGCGTAATGAAACTTCTCTGCATTCTAGCCTTCCTTTATACATTAAAAAAAATCTTGGATACCTCGAAATCATGGCTACACATATCGATTATCGACTCACAAGTGTTTATCACGATGATTTTTCTACATAGAAAAGCGATTAATCGAAATTCAGCACGTTTGAGTAAGAAATACAAATTCTACGCGTATTGTGTAAATTATGAGAATTAAATAAATGCTAAACTATTGCACTAAATAGACAATTATTACTTTCCTTGCTTTCAAACTTTACGAAACAAGTTTTTACTTTGAATCTCGATCAAAATCAATTTCTATAGGTATAATAATTTACCATGCATAAATAGGATACATATTGTTCGATTAATATTGGGAACATGCATAAATGTTAGTAACAATCGCGAAAGTTAACAAATATGTTCTCCAAGAGACGGCAACCCATATAATTACCACGTTGCAAATGTTTGGAATTTCAGATCATATTTGCATGCATCACAAACAATAATTTCGATATGTAGAGAAATATTTATTTATTTTATCGCACGGTAGGGAATATTATACAAATGGGATTACATATCTTTAATGTCGGTAAATTTATGCTCGTGGCGCTATCTATTGGTGGAAATAAGAACAATTCCTCAACAAACTTGAGCGTTTCTCCGCCAGGTGTTTTCACACCTTAAGTGTAGTTTACCTATTCTCTAGTAGATGGCAACCCACTTCATTGCCGTGTGAGATATGTGTGTCACTGAGCGTTCAGAATATATATTTGCATATATACAGACTATAATTTCGATATGTAGAGAAATATTCATTTATTTTATCGCACGGTTACTTCGATTGTCTTTGTTCAATCTAACAAATATTTCCAGAAAGTGATGACTTTCGAGCCATTATTTATGCTAAAACAATGTTAATAATTGTTTAATCTACGGTCCCACGACGCTTGTTAATAATTATGATAAATAAACTTCAAGATATTGCTAAATTTGCGAAGGCGAACGGTTTCGGTGAATGTTTGTCCATTTCCGCGATTGTTAGTAACATTTATATGTGCTCCCAATATTAATTGAACAATGTGCATATTATTTATGCATCACAAATGATTAAGAAACTTATAGAAATTAATTTTGATCGAGCTCCGAAGTAAAGAGGTGTTTCTTAAAGTTTTAAAATATGGAAAGTAATAATTGTCTATTAGATATATCGATGTAACATTTGATTAGTACTTGAGAAATCGAAATGCATACTTCCTTGGCGACAGTGTTCTCCTCATACCAAAGGATGAAATTCAGACATAAATTGTAGAAAATGTTCAATGTTGGGACTCTTGTTGTCAGGAGTATATGATATGCGAGGAAGTGCCACGATTTCGCGAATCAAAAATACTTCTATGAAAAATAATGTTTTAATCCATTATTTATACCAGGACATTGTTAATAATTTTTCATACCATGGTGCTACGACGGTTGTTAATAATTCTGATGAATGAACATCAAGATATTGCGAAATCTGCGAAGGGGAACGGTTTCAGTGAATTGTTGTTCATCCACGCGATTGTTATTAACATTTATGCATGTTTCGAACATTTATGTGAGAGAATGCATCTTAGTTATGCATTGTAAATTATTGATTTGCCTATAGAAATTAAATTTCATCGAGAATTGAAGTAAAACGTGGTATTCATATGTTTCTCGATTTTCGATCGAAATTAATATTTGTAAAGTAATTAATGACTTATAATGCACAAACAAGATGCACATTGTAATGTTAATATTCGGAACGTGCGTAAATGTTAATAACAATCACGGAAATGAAAAAACATTTACCAAAACCGTTCTTCTTCATAGATTTTGCAATATCTTGATGTTTATTTATCATAATCATTAACAACCGTCGTTGGACCATAGTTTAAACAATTATTAACAATGTCCTAGTATAAATAATGGCTTAAAATATCGTTTCGTTAAAATATTCTTTGTTCACGAAGGAATTTTTCGTTGAGATTCAACTAATATTCTCAATGTTACAAGTATCAATGATCGATTCACAAGTGTTCATCACGATAATTTTTCTATTTAGAAAAGCGATTAATTGAATTGTGACACTTTTAAGTAAAAAATGCAACTTCTGCAAATATTGTGTAAATTATAAGAATTAAATAAATGTTAAATTAATGTACCAAATAGACAATTACTACTTTCTGTGCATTAAATCTTTACGAAACACGTTTTCACTTCGAATCTCGATCAAAATCAATTTCTATAAGTTTCTTAATTAATTGCAATACATAAATAAGATGCACATTGTTCGATCAATATTGGAAACATGCATAAATGTTAGTAACAATCGCGGAAATGAACAAACATTCACCGAAACCGTTCGGCTTCGAAGATTTCGATTAGATCGAACAAAGACAATGGAAGAAACGGTAAGTCACCTTGGGGAGGGTATATAAGGAGCCCCCGGTTGTTTAAAATTTCATTGTTCCCGAAGCCCCCGAGGTGGACGCATCTCTTCGTTTTAGGTTTATGGAAGGGGGACCCCTCACCATGGTAACCGGTACTGGCCGCCGGTAAGCGGTGGTCAGTACTGGCGACCACTCTCTCAATCCTTTCTTTTTTTTTCTAACTGTTTCTTTGTCTAATTCATTTCATTTGTACTCTGATTTTAATTTCTACTTGTTTTGACATGTTTATTTTTTTCCACTAACCAAATTCATTTCTATTTTCTATTATGCCATGACTTTAGATTTCTCTTAGGTTTCTCTTAGATACATTCTCTTAGATGTATCGGAAAACGAAGAACGAAGAACGAAGAGGACTGATGTATTGCATCCTCCGCGGGACTGTTAATTCTAAGTATAGACTAAGTTAGTTTTAAGGTTACCATGTACGAGTATCTGTTATCTGTCAAGCAATTATCCAATCTTTAGCTTATTTTTGCTCGCTTGCTCGTATCTCAGTCCGGCCACCTCTGCTTGTTGCATAAGCAAGTGCCCGCCGTGGAGGTGGACCGAACGCTCGATCGCTGTCTCTTCTGGTGCGTCCGCTTTGAGAGAGAATATGCTGCGAACACAGGGGCAGGTGTTCGCACCGGTCCCTGCGGAAGTCCTTGTGCCACAAGACCCTCTCTTTGTCATCCTCCGTGAGTCAGGTCCACGCTTTGCGTGGTTCCTGACGCGGAGATGGGAGAAACGGGGCACTCTATATGAGTGGACGGCGTCGTGCATTTCCTCTTTAATCGGGCCCACTGGGGGGAAACGGGACCGACCTAGTAGGAGCAACTCCACGGTTCGTGTCGCGTATTTCCCAATTTCGCCTAATTTTTCCATAATGTAATTGTTCGGCAGAATTAAACGAGTAGATCATAGGAACATTGATTCCGTCCATCTCTGCAGTTAGAATAAGTTAGTTTTAAGGCTGTGATCTGCCAAGCAATTATCCAATCTTTAGCTTAATTTTGCTCGCTTCCTCGTTCCTCGGTCCGGTCACCATTGCTTCTTGTACAAGCAAGTGGCCGGCCGTGTAAGTAGTCCGAACGGTCTATCGCCGTCTCTTCCGGTGTGTCCGCTTCCAGAGGGGGCATGTAGCGACCACAGGAGCAGGCATTCTTGCCGGTCCCTGCGAAAGTCTCCAAAATAAGACCCTCTCGTCGTAAAGATGGAGAAACGGGGCACTCCTCTAGGGGAGTGGTAGGCGTCGTTCGTTTTCTCTGGAATCGGAACCACGGAGGGGAAACGGGATATACCTAGTAGGACCAAATGCACGGTTCGTGTCGCGTCTTTCCCAATTTTGCCTAATTTTTCCAAAATGTAATTGCTTGGCAGAAATAAACAAGGAGATCGAAGGAAAATTGATTCTTTCCATCTCTTTGGTTCAGTATCTTCGTTTGTATCGCGTGTCGAGGTAGATCGATGGAACTTTGATACCATCTATCTCTCCCCGGGTCTCCGCTTGCAGCAACCTCCACGTGGTGAGACCTGGTAATCGGTATTACTCGCGACGAAGTATCACTTACCACGAGTAACGCCGAGCTAATTGGCTGCGAACTAAGAATAATTATTAAAGATGTGAGAACAAGTAGAAAACAAGATTTTTGTAAGGCGTGTGAGAGCGTGAAGACGTTAATGAAACCAATAACTGGAATGGCCTAGGGGAAAAGTACACACACCATTGTAATCGGGCGAGCTTCTACTTTCAGATGCAACAGGAATTTCTCGAGTTCGTAAATCCGTTCGCGAGATATGGGAGTTTGAAGTTAAGGAATGGTTGAGAAACCATCAAGATTTTCGCTGGTCTGATACTCGAAACCAATAACTGGAATGGACTAGGGGAAAAGTACACATACCATTGTAATCGGGCGAGTTTCTACTTTCAGATGCAACAGGAATTTCTCGAGTTCGTCATTCCGTTCGCGAGATATGGGAGTTTGAAGTTAAGGAATGCTTGAGAAACCATCAAAATTTTCGGAAGTCTGATACTCGAAACCAATAACTACAAAGGCCTAGGGGAAAAACACACATACCGTTGTAATCAGGCGAGTTTCTACTTTCACATGCAACAGGAATTTCTCGAGTTCGTCAAACCGTTCGCAAGATATGGGAGTTTGAAGTTAAGGAATGGTTGAGAAACCATCAAAATTTTGGCAAGTCTGATACTCGAAACCAATAACAACAATGGCCTAGGGGCAAAATACACATACCGTTGTAATTGGGAGAGTTTCTACTTTCAGATGCAACAGAAATTATTCGGATTCGTAAATCCGTTCGCGAAATGTCGGAGTTGGGAATTAAGAGATAGTTGAGAAACCATCAAAATATTCGCAAGTCTGATATTCGATAACAATAACTGGAGTGGCCTAGGGGAAAAGTACACACAGCGGTGTAATCGGGCGAGTTTCTACTTTCAGACACAACAGGAGATTGTCGAATTCGTCAAACCGTTCGCGAGATATGGGAGTTTGAGGTTAAGGAATGGTTGAGGAACCATCAAAATATTCGCTGGTCTGATACTCGAAACCATTAACTGGAATGGCCTAGGGGAAAAGTACGCATACCATTGTAATCGGGCGAGCTTCTACTTTCAGATGCAACAGGAAATAAACGAGTTCGTCAATCCGTTCGCGGGATATGGGAGCTTGAAGTTAAGGAATGCTTGAGAAACCATCAAAATTTTCGCAAGTCTGATACTCGAAACCAATAACTACTATGATCTAGGGCAAAAATACACATACCGTTGTAATCGGGCGTGTTTCCACTTTCAGATGCAACAGGAATTTCTCGAGTTCATCAATCCGTTCGCGAGATATGGGAGTTTGAAGATACGGAATGGTTGAGAAACCATCAAAACTTTCGCAACTCTGATACTCGAAACCAATAACTCCTATGGTCTAGGGCAAAAATGCACATACCGTTGTAATCGGGCGAGTTTCCACTTTCAGATGCAACAGGAATTTCTCGAGTTCGTCAATCCGTTCGCGAGATATGGGAGTTTGAAGTTAAGGAATGGTTGATGAACCATCAAAATTTTCGCAAGTCTGATACTCGAAACCAATAACAACAATGGCCCAGGGGAAAAACACACATACCGTTGTAATTGGGAGAGTTTCTACTTTCGGATGCAACAGGAATTTCTCTAGTACGGCAATCCGTTCGCGAGATATGGGAGTCTGAATTTAAGGAATGGTTGAGAAACCATCAAAATTTTCGCTGGTCTGATACTCGAAACCAATAACTGGAATGGCCTAGGGGAAAAGTACACACACCTTTGTAATCGGGCGAGATTCTACTTTCAGATGCAACAGGAATTAATGGAGTTCGTCAATCTGTTCGCGAGATATGGGAGTTTGAAGTTAAGGAATGGTTGAGAAACCATCAAAATTTTCGCAAATTTGATACTCGAAACCAATAACTACAAAGGCCTACGTGAAAAACACACATATCTTTGTAATCGGGCGAGTTTCTACTTTCAGATGCAACAGGAATTTCTCGAGATCGTCAATCCGTTCGCGAGATATGGGAGTTTGAATTTAAGGAATGGTTGAGCAACCATCAAAATTTTCGCAAGTCTGATACTCGAAACCAATAACTGGAATGACCTAGGGGAAAAGTACACACACCGTTGTAATCGGGCGCTTTTCTGCTTCCAGGTGCAACAGGAATTTCTCGAGTTCGTCAATCTGTTCGCGAGATATGGGAGTTTGAAGTTAAGGCATGGTTGAGAGACTATCAAAATTTTCGCAAGTCTGATACTCGAAACCAATAACTACAAAGGCCTAGGTGAAGAACGCACATATCTTTGTAATCGGGCGAGTGTCTACTTTCAGATGCAACCGGAATTTCTCGAGTTCGTCAATCCGTTCGCGAGATATGGGAGTTTGAAGTTAAGGAATGGTTGAGAAACCATCAAAATTTTCGAAAGTTTGATACTCGAAACCAATAATTGGAATGGTCTAGGGGAAAAGTACACACACCGTTGTAATCGGGCGAGTTTCTACTTTCAGATGCAACAGGAATTTCTCGAGTTCGTCAACCCGTTCGCGAAATATGGGAGTTTGAAGATACGGAATGGTTGAGAAAGCAACAAAATTTTCGCAAGTCTGATACTCGAAACCAATAACAACAATGGCCCAGGGGAAAAACACACATACCGTTGTAATTGGGAGAGTTTCTACTTTCAGATGCAACAGAAATTATTCGGATTCGTAAATCCGTTCGCGAAATGTCGGAGTTGGGAATTAAGAGATAGTTGAGAAACTATCAAAATTTTCGCAAGTCTGATATTCGATAACAATAACTGGAGTGGCCTAGGGGAAAAGTACACACAGCGGTGTAATCGGGCGAGTTTCTACTTTCAGACACAACAGGAGATTGTCGAATTCGTCAAACCGTTCGCGAGATATGGGAGTTTGACGTTAAGGAATGTTTGAGGAACCATCAAAATATTCGCTGGTCTGATACTCGAAACCATTAACTGGAATGGCCTAGGGGAAAAGTACGCATACCATTGTAATCGGGCGAGCTTCTACTTTCAGATGCAACAGGAAATAAACGAGTTCGTCAATCCGTTCGCGGGATATGGGAGCTTGAAGTTAAGGAATGCTTGAGAAACCATCAAAATTTTCGCAAGTCTGATACTCGAAACCAATAACTACTATGATCTAGGGCAAAAATACACATACCGTTGTAATCGGGCGTGTTTCCACTTTCAGATGCAACAGGAATTTCTCGAGTTCGTCAATCCGTTCGCGAGATATGGGAGTTTGATGTTAAGGAATGGTTGAGAAACCATCAAAATATTCGCTGGTCTCATACTCGAAACCAATAACTGGAATGGCCTAGGGGAAAAGTACACACACCATTGTAATCGGGCGAGTTTCTGCTTTCAGATGCAATAGGAATTTCTCGAGTTCATCAATCCGTTCGCGAGATATGGGAGTTTCAAGTTAAGGAATGGTTGAGGAACCATCAAAATTTTCGCAAGTCTGATACTTGAAACCAATAACTCCTATGGTCTAGGGCAAAAATGCACATACCGTTGTAATCGGGCGAGTTTCTGCTTTCGGATGCAACAGGAATTTCTCGAGTTCCTCAACCCGTTCGCGAGATATGGGAGTTTGAAGATACGGAATGGTTGAGAAACCATCAAAACTTTCGCAACTCTGATACTCGAAACCAATAACTACAATGGCCCAGGGGAAAAATACACATACCGTAGTAATCGGGCGAGTTTCTAGTTTCACATGCAACTGGAATTTCTCGAGTTCGTCAATCCGTTTGTGAGAAATGGGAGATTGAAGTTAAGGAATGGTTGAGGAACGATCAAAATTTTCGCAATTCTGATGCTAGAAACGAATAACTGGAATGGCCTAGGGGAAAAGTACACACACCGTTGTAATCGGTCGACTTTCTACTTTCAGATGCAACAGGAAATAATCGAGTTCGTCAATCCGTTCGCGAGATATGGGAGCTTGAAGTTAAGAAATGCTGGAGAAACCATCAAAATTTTCGCAAGTCTGATACTCGAAACCAATAACTAGTATGATCTAGGGCAAAAATACACATACCGCTGTAATCGGGCGAGTTTCTACTTTCAGATGCAATAGGAAATTCTCGAGTTCGTCAATCCGTTCGCGAGATATGGTAGTGTGAAGTTAAGGAATGGTTGTGAAACCATCAAAATTTTCGCTGGTCTGATACTCGAAACGAATAACTACAAAGGCCTACGGGAAAAATACACATACCTTTGTAACCGGGCGAGTTTCCACTTTCAGATGCAACAGGAATTTCTCGAGTTCGTCAATCCGTTCGCGAGATATGGGAGTTTGAAGTTAAGGAATGGTTGATGAACCATCAAAATTTTCGCAAGTCTGATACTCGAAACCAATAACAACAATGGCCCAGGGGAAAAACACACATACCGTTGTAATTGGGAGAGTTTCTACTTTCGGATGCAACAGGAATTTCTCTAGTACGGCAATCCGTTCGCGAGATATGGGAGTCTGAATTTAAGGAATGGTTGAGAAACCATCAAAATTTTCGCTGGTCTGATACTCGAAACCAATAACTGGAATGGCCTAGGGGAAAAGTACACACACCTTTGTAATCGGGCGAGATTCTACTTTCAGATGCAACAGGAATTAATGGAGTTCGTCAATCTGTTCGCGAGATATGGGAGTTTGAAGTTAAGGAATGGTTGAGAAACCATCAAAATTTTCGCAAATTTGATACTCGAAACCAATAACTACAAAGGCCTACGTGAAAAACACACATATCTTTGTAATCGGGCGAGTTTCTACTTTCAGATGCAACAGGAATTTCTCGAGATCGTCAATCCGTTCGCGAGATATGGGAGTTTGAATTTAAGGAATGGTTGAGCAACCATCAAAATTTTCGCAAGTCTGATACTCGAAACCAATAACTGGAATGACCTAGGGGAAAAGTACACACACCGTTGTAATCGGGCGCTTTTCTGCTTCCAGGTGCAACAGGAATTTCTCGAGTTCGTCAATCTGTTCGCGAGATATGGGAGTTTGAAGTTAAGGCATGGTTGAGAGACTATCAAAATTTTCGCAAGTCTGATACTCGAAACCAATAACTACAAAGGCCTAGGTGAAAAACGCACATATCTTTGTAATCGGGCGAGTGTCTACTTTCAGATGCAACCGGAATTTCTCGAGTTCGTCAATCCGTTCGCGAGATATGGGAGTTTGAAGTTAAGGAATGGTTGAGGAACCATCAAAATTTTCGAAAGTTTGATACTCGAAACCAATAATTGGAATGGTCTAGGGGAAAAGTACACACACCGTTGTAATCGGGCGAGTTTCTACTTTCAGATGCAACAGGAATTTCTCGAGTTCGTCAACCCGTTCGCGAAATATGGGAGTTTGAAGATACGGAATGGTTGAGAAACCAACAAAATTTTCGCAAGTCTGATACTCGAAACCAATAACAACAATGGCCCAGGGGAAAAACACACATACCGTTGTAATTGGGAGAGTTTCTACTTTCGGTTGCAACAGGAATTTCTCTAGTTCGGCAATCCGTTCGCGAGATATGGGAGTTTGAAGTTAAGGTATGGTTGAGAAACCATCAAAATTTTCGCAAGTCTGATACTCGAAACCAATAACTACAATGGCCCAGGGGAAACATACACATACCGTTGTAACCGGGCGAGTTTCCACTTTCAGATGCAACAGGAATTTCTCGAGTTCGTCAACCCGTTCGCGAGATATGGAAGTGTGAAGTTACGGAATGGTTGAGAAACCATCAAAATTTTCGCAAGTCTGATACTCGAAACCAATAACAACAATGGCCCAGGGGAAAAACACATACAGTTCTAATCGAGCGAGTTTCTGTTTCAGATGCAATAGGAAATTCTCATGTTCGTCAATCCGTTCGCGAGATATGGAAGTGTGAAGTTAAGGAATGGTTGTGAAACCATCAAAATTTTCGCTGGTCTGATACTCGAAACCAATAACTACAAAGGCCTACGGGAAAAATACACATATCTTTGTAATCGGGCGAGTTTCTACTTTCAGATGCAACAGGAATTTCTCGAGATCGTCAATCCGTTCGCGAGAAATGGGAGTTTGAAGTTAAGGAATGGTTGAGAAACTGTCAAAATTTTCGCAAGTATGATACTCGAAACCAATAACTTCAAAGGCCTCGGTGAAAAACACACATATCGTTGTAATCGGGCGAGTTTCTACTTTCAGATGCAACAGGAATTTCTCGAGTTCGTCAATCCGTTCGCGGGATATGGGAGTTTGAATTTAAGGAATGGTTGAGCAACCATAAAAATTTTCGCAAGTCTGATACTCGAAACCAATAACTGGAATGACCTAGGGGAAAAGTACACATACCGTTGTAATCGGGCGATTTTCTGCTTCCAGGTGCAACAGGAATTTCTCGAGTTCGTCTACCTGTTCGTGAGATATGGGAGTTTGAAATTAAGGAATGGTTGAGAAACCATCAAAATTTTCGCAAGTCTGATACCCGAAACCAATAACTACAAAGGCCTAGGGCAAAAACACACATATCTTTGTAATCGGGCGAGTTTCTACCTTCAGATGCAACAGGAATTTCTCGATTTCGTCAATCCGTTCGCGAGATATGGGAGTTTGAAGTTAAGGAATGGTTGAGAAACCATCGAAATTTTCGCAATTCTAATGCTAGAAACGAATAACTGGAATGGCCTAGGGGCAAAGTACACACACCATTGTAATCGGGCGAGTTCCTACTTTCAGATGCAACAGGAATTTCTCGAGTTCGTCAATCCGTTCGTGAGATATGGGAGTTTGAAATTAAGGAATGGTCGAGAAACCATCAAAATTTTCGCAAGTCTGATACTCGAAACCAAGAACTACAAAGGCTCAGGGCAAAGACACACATATCTTTGTAATCGGGCGAGTTTCTACTTTCAGATGCAACAGGAATTTCTCGAGTTCGTCAATCCGTTCGCGAGATATGGGAGTTAGAAGTTAAGGAATGGTTGAGAAACCCTCAAAATTTTCGCAAGTCTGATACTCGGAACCAATAACTACAAAGGCCTAGTGGAAAAACACACATATCTTTGTAATCGCGCGAGTTTCTACTTTCAGTTGCAACAGGAATTTCTCGAGTTCGTCAATCCGTTCGCGAGATATGGGAGTTTGAAATTAAGGAATGGTTGAGAAACCATCAAAATTTTCGCAAGTCTGATACTCGAAACCAATAACTGGCATGGCCTAGGGGAAAAGTACACACACCATTGTAATCGGGCGAGTTCCTACTTTCAGATGCAACAGGAATTTCTCGAGTTCGTCAATCCGTTCGTGAGATATGGGAGTTTGAAATTAAGGAATGGTCGAGAAACCATCAAAATTTTCGCAAGTCTGATACTCGAAACCAAGAACTACAAAGGCCTAGGGCAAAGACACACATATCTTTGTAATCGGGCGAGTTTCTACTTTCAGATGCAACAGGAATTTCTCGAGTTCGTCAATCCGTTCGCGAGATATGGGAGTTAGAAGTTAAGGAATGGTTGAGAAACCCTCAAAATTTTCGAAAGTCTGATACTCGAAACCAATAACTGCAAAGGCCTAGGGGAAAAATGCACATACCTTTGTAAGCGGGCGAGTTTCCACTTTCAGATGCAACAGGAATTTCTCGAGTTCGTCATTCCGTTCGCTTGATATGGGAGTTTGAAGTTATGGAATGGTTGAGAAACCATCAAGATTTTCGCAATTCTGATGCTCGAAACTAATAACTGGAATGGCCTAGGAGAAAAGTACACACACCGTTGTAATCGGGCGAGTTCCTACTTTCAGATGCAACAGGAATTTCTCGAGTTCGTCAATCCGTTCGTGAGATATGGGAGTTTGAAGTTAAGGAATGGTTGAGAAACCATCAAAATTTTCGCAAGTCTGATACTCGAAACCAATAACTACAAAGGCCTAGGGGAAAAACACACATATCTTTGTTACCGGGCGAAATTCTACTTTCAGATGCAACAGGAATTTCTCGAGTTCGTCAATCCGTTCGCGAGATATGGGAGTTTGAACTTAAGGAATGCTTGAGAAACCATCAAAATTTTCGAAAGTCTGATACTCGAAACCAATAACTGCAAAGGCCTAGGGGAAAAATGCACATACCTTTGTATGCGGGCGAGTTTCCACTTTCAGATGCAACAGGAATTTCTCGAGTTCGTCATTCCGTTCGCGAGATATGGGAGTTTGAAGTTATGGAATGGTTGAGAAACCATCAAGTTTTTCGCAATTCTGATACTCGAAACTAATAACTGGAATGGCCTAGGGGAAAAGTACACACACCATTGTAATTGGGCGAGTTTCTACTTTCAGATGCAACAGGAATTTCTCGAGTTCGTCATTCCGTTCGCTTGATATGGGAGTTTGAAGTTAAGGAATGGTCGAGAAACCATCAAAATTTTCGCAAGTCTGATACTCGAAACCAATAACTACAAAGGCCTAGGGCAAAGACACACATATCTTTGTAATCGGGCGAGTTTCTACTTTCAGATGCAACAGGAATTTCTCGAGACCGTCAATCCGTTCGCGAGATATGGGAGTTAGAAGTTAAGGAATGGTTGAGAAACCCTCAAAATTTTCGCAAGTCTGATACTCGGAAACAATAACTACAAAGGCCTAGTGGAAAAACACACATATCTTTGTAATCGCGCGAGTTTCTACTTTCAGATGCAACAGGAATTTCTCGAGTTCGTCAATCCGTTCGCGAGATATGGGAGTTTGAAATTAAGGAATGGTTGAGAAACCATCAAAATTTTCGCAAGTCTGATACTCGAAACCAATAACTACAAAGGCCTAGGGCAAAAACACACATATCTTTGTAATCGGCCGAGTTTCTACTTTCAGATGCAACAGGAATTTCTCGAGTTCGTCAATCCGTTCGCGAGATATGGGAGTTAGAAGTTAAGGAATGGTTGAGAAACCCTCAAAATTTCCGAAAGTCTGATACTCGAAACCAATAACTGCAAAGGCCTAGGGGAAAAATGCACATACCTTTGTAAGCGGGCGAGTTTCCACTTTCAGATGCAACAGGAATTTCTCGAGTTCGTCATTCCGTTCGCTTGATATGGGAGTTTGAAGTTATGGAATGGTTGAGAAACCATCAAGATTTTCGCAATTCTGATGCTCGAAACTAATAACTGGAATGGCCTAGGAGAAAAGTACACACACCGTTGTAATCGGGCGAGTTCCTACTTTCAGATGCAACAGGAATTTCTCGAGTTCGTCAATCCGTTCGTGAGATATGGGAGTTTGATGTTAAGGAATGGTTGAGAAACCATCAAAATTTTCGCAAGTCTGATACTCGAAACCAATAACTACAAAGGCCTAGGGGAAAAACACACATATCTTTGTTACCGGGCGGAATTCTACTTTCAGATGCAACAGGAATTTCTCGAGTTCGTCAATCCGTTCGCGAGATATGGGAGTTTGAACTTAAGGAATGCTTGAGAAACCATCAAAATTTTCGAAAGTCTGATACTCGAAACCAATAACTGCAAAGGCCTAGGGGAAAAATGCACATACCTTTGTATGCGGGCGAGTTTCCACTTTCAGATGCAACAGGAATTTCTCGAGTTCGTCATTCCGTTCGCGAGATATGGGAGTTTGAAGTTATGGAATGGTTGAGAAACCATCAAGTTTTTCGCAATTCTGATACTCGAAACTAATAACTGGAATGGCCTAGGGGAAAAGTACACACACCATTGTAATTGGGCGAGTTTCTACTTTCAGATGCAACAGGAATTTCTCGAGTTCGTCAATCCGTTCGTGAGATATGGGAGTTTGAAATTAAGGAATGGTCGAGAAACCATCAAAATTTTCGTAAGTCTGATACTCGAAACCAATAACTACAAAGGCCTAGGGCAAAAATACACATATCTTTGAAATTGGGCGAGTTTCTACTTTCAGATGCAACAGGAATTTCCCGAGTTCGTCAATCCGTTCGCGAGATATGGGAGTTAGAAGTTAAGGAATGGTTGAGAAACCCTCAAAATTTTCGCAAGTCTGATACTCGAAACCAATAACTACAAAGGCCTAGGGGAAAAACACACATATCTTTGTTACCGGGCGAGATTCTACTTTCAGATGCAACAGGAATTTCTCGAGTTCGTCAATCCGTTCGCGAGATATGGGAGTTTGAACTTAAGGAATGCTTGAGAAACTATCAAAATTTTCGAAAGTCTGATACTCGAAACCAATAACTGCAAAGGCCTAGGGGAAAAACACACATATCTTTGTAATCGGGCGAGTCTCTACTTTCAGATGCAACAGGAATTTCTCGAGTTCGTCAATCCGTTCGCGAGATATGGGAGTTAGAAGTTAAGGAATGATTGAGAAACCCTCAAAATTTTCGCAAGTCTGATACTCGAAACCAATAACTACAAAGGCCTAGGGGAAAAACACACATATCTTTGTAATCGGGCGAGTTCCTACTTTCAGATGCAACAGGAATTTCTCGAGTTCGTCAATCCGTTCGTGAGATATGGGAGTTTGAAATTAAGGAATGGTTGAGAAACCATCAAAATTTTCGCAAATCTGATACTCGAAACCAATAACTGCAAAGGCCTAGGGGAAAAATGCACATACCTTTGTAAGCGGGCGAGTTTCTACTTTCAGATGCAACAGGAATTTCTCGAGTTCGTCATTCCGTTCGCGAGATATGGGAGTTTGAAGTTATGGAATGGTTGAGAATCCATCAAGATTTTCGCAATTCTGATGCTCGAAACTAATAACTGGAATGGCCTAGGGGAAAAGTACACACACCATTGTAATTGGGCGAGTTTCTACTTTCAGATGCAACCGGAATTTCTCGATTTCGTCAATCCGTTCGCGAGATATGGGAGTTTGAAGTTAAGGAATGGTTGAGAAACCATCGAAATTTTCGCAATTCTAATGCTAGAAACGAATAACTGGAATGGCCTAGGGGCAAAGTACACACACCATTCTAATCGGGCGAGTTTCTACTTTCAGATGCAACAGGAATTTCTCGAGTTCGTCAATCCGTTCGCGAGATATGGGAGTTTGAATTTAAGGAATGCTTGAGAAACCATCAAAATTTTCGGTGGTCTGATATCGAAACCAATAACTGGCATGGCCTAGGGGAAAAGTACACACACCATTGTAATCGGGCGAGTTCCTACTTTCAGATGCAACAGGAATTTCTCGAGTTCGTCAATCCGTTCGTGAGATATGGGAGTTTGAAATTAAGGAACGGTTGAGAAACCATCAACATTTTCGCAAGTCTGATACTCGAAACCAATAACTACCAAGGCCTATGGCAAAAACACACATACCTTTGTAATCGGGCGAGTTTCTACTTTCAGATGCACAGGAATTTCTCGAGTTCGTCAATTCGTTCGCGAGGTATGGGAGTTTGAATTTAAGGAATGGTTGAGAAACCATCAAAATTTTCGGTGGTCTGATACTTGAAACCAATAACTGGCATGGCCTAGGGGAAAAGTACACATACTGTAGTATCGGATTTTCGGCGTCCACTTAGGCCTGCTTCGAGCGTAGGCCTAAACAAGATAACGTGCGCGGTTGGACTCGAGTTGAAGTAAACATTTAGCGCCGATCGGCTCGCTAGCTTTCCTGGAAGGCACGAGTATCCTTTACAAAGGGTCTTGTGCGACGACCGAGCGTGAGAATGCATGGGGATGAAAGGAAATACATGTGGTTCGGAGAAAGTGAAGAGTGTTTAGAAAAGACGGGTGATTGGGATGGCCGAGCGTGGCTGAATGTCTGAAGTGAGAGAGACTGAGGATTGGAATGAAAGAGAATGAATGGGAATGACTATATAGAGCGCGAGAAGAACGTAGGAACACAGTATGACACAGTATGATATAGTATGACAAAGTATGACGACGAGAGTATGTCCGAAGAGTGTGTCGCGGACGGTATGACTAAAAAGAAGATAAGACGAGACAACTAAAAGACGTATCCAGCGAAACTAACCACTGACACTACATCTAACACTACCATCATTGTAATATATAATATTATTAAATATACTTTAATATACCACATCAGAGCAATAGTTATTTGGGGGCTCGTACGGGGATAAATCATTCAAAAGGATCTCTCCTCCAGAGATCCAAGTGATAGGAGGAGAGAACGAAACAACAATACCATTGTAATCGGGCGAGATCCTACTTTCAGATGCAACAGGAATTTCTCGAGTTCGTCAATCCGTTCGTGAGATATGGGAGTTTGAAATTAAGGAACGGTTGAGAAACCATCAACATTTCGCAAGTCTGATACTCGAAACCAATAACTACAAAGGCCTATGGCAAAAACACACATACCTTTGTAATCGGGCGAGTTTCTACTTTCAGATGCACAGGAATTTCTCGAGTTCGTCAATCCGTTCGCGAGATATGGGAGTTTGAATTTAAGGAATGGTTGAGAAACCATCAAAATTTTCCCAAGTCTGATACCCGAAACCAATAACTACAAAGGCCTAGGTGAAAAACACACATACCTTTGTAATCGGGCGAGTTTCTACTTTAAGATGCAACAGGAATTGCTCAAGTTCGTCAATGCGTTCGCGATAAATGCGAGTTTGAAGTTAAGGAATGGTTGAGAAACTATCAAAATTTTCCCAAGTCTGATACCCGAAACCAATAACTACAAAGGCCTAGGTGAAAAACACACATATCTTTGTAATCGGGCGAGTTTCTACTTTAAGATGCAACAGGAATTTCTCGAGTTCGTCAATCCGTTCGCGAGATATGGGAGTTTGAACTTAAGGAATGCTTGAGAAACCATCAAAATTTTCGAAAGTCTGATACTCGAAACCAATGACTGCAAAGGCCTAGGGGAAAAATGCACATACCGTTGTAAGCGGGCGAGTTTCCACTTTCAGATGCAACAGGAATTTCTCGAGTTCGTCATTCCGTTCGCGAGATATGGGAGTTTGAAGTTATGGAATGGTTGAGAAACCATCAAGATTGTCGCAAGTCTGATACTCGAAACCAATAACTACAAAGGCCTAGGGCAAAAACACACATATCTTTGTAATCGGGCGAGATTCTACTTTCAGATGCAACAGGAATTTCTCGAGTTCGTCAATCCATTCGCGAGATATGGGAGTTTGAAGTTATGGAATGGTTGAGTAACCATCAAGTTTTTCGCAATTCTGATACTCGAAACTAATAACTGGAATGGCCTAGGGGAAAAGTACACACACCATTGTAATTGGGCGAGTTTCTACTTTCAGATGCAACAGGAATTTCTCGAGTTCGTCAATCCGTTCGCGAGATATGGGAGTTTGAAGTTATGGAATGGTTGAGAAACCATCAAGTTTTTCGCAATTCTGATACTCGAAACCAATAACTGGCATGGCCTAGGGGAAAAGTACACACACCATTGTAATCGGGCGAGTTCCTACTTTCAGATGCAACAGGAATTTCTCGAGTTCGTCAATCCGTTCGTGAGATATGGGAGTTTGAAATTAAGGAATGGTCGAGAAACCATCAAAATTTTCGCAAGTCTGATACTCGAAACCAATAACTACAAAGGCCTAGAGCAAAGACACACATATCTTTGTAATCGGGCGAGTTTCTACTTTCAGATGCAACAGGAATTTCTCGAGTTCGTCAATCCGTTCGCGAGAGATGGGAGTTAGAAGTTAAGGAATGGTTGAGAAACCCTCAAAATTTTCGCAAGTCTGATACTCGGAACCAATAACTACAAAGGCCTAGTGGAAAAACACACATATCTTTGTAATCGCGCGAGTTTCTACTTTCAGATGCAACAGGAATTTCTCGAGTTCGTCAATCCGTTCGCGAGATATGGGAGTTAGAAGTTAAGGAATGGTTGAGAAACCATCAAGATTTTCGCATTTCTGATGCTCGAAACTAATAACTGGAATGGCCTAGGGGAAAAGTACACACACCATTGTAAGTGGGCGAGTTTCTACTTTCAGATGCAACAGGAATTTCTCGAGTTCGTCAGTCCGTTCGCGAGATATGGGAGTTTGAATTTAAGGAATGGTTGAGAAACCATCAAAATTTTCGGTGGTCTGATACTTGAAACCAATAACTGGCATGGCCTAGGGGAAAAGTACACATACTGTAGTATCGGATTTTCGGCGTCCACTTAGGCCTGCTTCGAGCGTAGGCCTAAACAAGATAACGTGCGCGGTTGGACTCGAGTTGAAGTAAACATTTAGCGCCGATCGGCTCGCTAGCTTTCCTGGAGGGCACGAGTATCCTTTACAAAGGGTCTTGTGCGACGACCGAGCGTGAGAATGCATGGGGATGAAAGGAAATACATGTGGTTCGGAGAAAGTGAAGAGTGTTTAGAAAAGACGGGTGATTGGGATGGCCGAGCGTGGCTGAATGTCTGAAGTGAGAGAGACTGAGGATTGGAATGAAAGAGAATGAATGGGAATGACTATATAGAGCGCGGGAAGAACGTAGGAACACAGTATGACACAGTATGATATAGTATGACAAAGTATGACGACGAGAGTATGTCCGAAGAGTGTGTCGCGGACGGTATGATTAAAAAGACGATAAGACGAGACAACTAAAGGACGTATCCAGCGAAACTAACCACTGACACTACATCTAACACTACCATCATTGTAATATATAATATAATTAAATATACTTTAATATACCACATCAGAGCAATAGTTATTTGGGGGCTCGTACGGGGATAAATCATTCAAAAGGATCTCTCCTCCAGAGATCCAAGTGATAGGAGGAGAGAACGAAACAACAATACCATTGTAATCGGGCGAGATCCTACTTTCAGATGCAACAGGAATTTCTCGAGTTCGTCAATCCGTTCGTGAGATATGGGAGTTTGTAATTAAGGAATGCTTGAGAAACCATCAAAATTTACGGTGGTCTGATACTCGAAACCAATAACTGGCATGGCCTAGAGGAAAAGTACACACACCATTGTAATCGGGCGAGTTCCTACATTCAGATGCAACAGGAATTTCTCGAGTTCGTCAGTCCGTTCGCGAGATATGGGAGTTTAAAGTTAAGGAATGGTTGAGAAACTATCAAAATTTTCCCAAGTCTGATACCCGAAACCAATAACTACAAAGGCCTAGGTGAAAAACACACATATCTTTGTAATCGGGCGAGTTTCTACTTTAAGATGCAACAGGAATTTCTCGAGTTCGTCAATGCGTTCGCGAGAAATGCGAGTTTGAAGTTAAGGAATGGTTGAGAAACTATCAAAATTTTCCCAAGTCTGATACCCGAAACCAATAACTACAAAGGCCTAGGTGAAAAACACACATATCTTTGTAATCGGGCGAGTTTCTACTTTAAGATGCAACAGGAATTTCTCGAGTTCGTCAATCCGTTCGCGAGATATGGGAGTTTGAACTTAAGGAATGCTTGAGAAACCATCAAAATTTTCGAAAGTCTGATACTCGAAACCAATAACTGCAAAGGCCTAGGGGAAAAATGCACATACCCTTGTAAGCGGGCGAGTTTCCACTTTCAGATGCAACAGGAATTTCTCGAGTTCGTCATTCCGTTCGCGAGATATGGGAGTTTGAAGTTATGGAATGGTTGAGAAACCATCAAGATTGTCGCAAGTCTGATACTCGAAACCAATAACTACAAAGGCCTAGGGCAAAAACACACATATCTTTGTAATCGGGCGAGATTCTACTTTCAGATGCAACAGGAATTTCTCGAGTTCGTCAATCCATTCGCGAGATATGGGAGTTTGAAGTTATGGAATGGTTGAGTAACCATCAAGTTTTTCGCAAATCTGATACTCGAAACTAATAACTGGAATGGCCTAGGGGAAAAGTACCCACACCATTGTAATTGGGCGAGTTTCTACTTTCAGATGCAACAGGAATTTCTCGAGTTCGTCAATCCGTTCGCGAGATATGGGAGTTTGAAGTTATGGAATGGTTGAGAAACCATCAAGTTTTTCGCAATTCTGATACTCGAAACCAATAACTGGCATGGCCTAGGGGAAAAGTACACACACCATTGTAATCGGGCGAGTTCCTACTTTCAGATGCAACAGGAATTTCTCGAGTTCGTCAATCCGTTCGTGAGATATGGGAGTTTGAAATTAAGGAATGGTCGAGAAACCATCAAAATTTTCGCAAGTCTGATACTCGAAACCAATAACTACAAAGGCCTAGGGCAAAGACACACATATCTTTGTAATCGGGCGAGTTTCTACTTTCAGATGCAACAGGAATTTCTCGAGTTCGTCAATCCGTTCGTGAGATATGGGAGTTAGAAATTATGGAATGGTTGAGAAACCATCTAAATTTTCGCAAGTCTGATACTCGAAACCAATAACTACAAAGGCCTAGGGGAAAAACACACATATCTTTGTTACCGGGCGAGATTCTACTTTCAGATGCAACAGGAATTTCTCGAGTTCGTCAATCGGTTCGCGAGATATGGGACTTTGAACTTAAGGAATGCTTGAGAAACTATCAAAATTTTCGAAAGTCTGATACTCGAAACCAATAACTGCAAAGGCCTAGGGGAAAATGCACATACCTTTATAAGCGGGCGAGTTTCTACTTTAAGATGCAACAGGAATTTCTCGAGTTCGTCAATCCGTTCGCGAGAAATGCGAGTTTGAAGTTAAGGAATGGTTGAGAAACTATCAAAATTTTCCCAAGTCTGATACCCGAAACCAATAACTACAAAGGCCTAGGTGAAAAACACACATATCTTTGTAATCGGGCGAGTTTCTACTTTAAGATGCAACAGGAATTTCTCGAGTTCGTCAATCCGTTAGCGAGATATGGGAGATTGAACTTAAGGAATGCTTGAGAAACCATCAAAATTTTCGAAAGTCTGATACTCGAAACCAATAACTGCAAAGGCCTAGGGGAAAAATGCACATACCCTTGTAAGCGGGCGAGTTTCCACTTTCAGATGCAACAGGAATTTCTCGAGTTCGTCATTCCGTTCGCGAGATATGGGAGTTTGAAGTTATGGAATGGTTGTGAAACCATCAAGATTTTCGCAATTCTGATGCTCGAAACTAATAACTGGAATGGCCTAGGGGAAAAGTACACACACCATTGTAATCGGGCGAGTTCCTACTTTCAGATGCAACAGGAATTTCTCGAGTTCGTCAATCCGTTCGTGAGATATGGTAGTTTGAAATTAAGGAATGGTTGAGAAACCATCAAAATTTTCGCAAGTCTGATACTCGAAACCAATAACTACAAAGGCCTAGGGCAAAAACACACATATCTTTGTAATCGGGCGAGTTTCTACTTTCAGATGCAACAGGAATTTCTCGAGTTCGTCAATCCGTTCGCGAGATATGGGAGTTAGAAGTTAAGGAATGGTTGAGAAACCCTCAAAATTTTCGCAAGTCTGATACTCGAAACCAATAACTACAAAGGCCTAGGGGAAAAACACACATATCTTTGTTACCGGGCGAGATTCTACTTTCAGATGCAACAGGAATTTCTCGAGTTCGTCAATCCGTTCGCGAGATATGGGAGTTTGAACTTAAGGAATGCTTGAGAAACTATCAAAATTTTCGAAAGTCTGATACTCGAAACCAATAACTGCAAAGGCCTAGGGGAAAATGCACATACCTTTGTAAGCGGGCGAGTTTCCACTTTCAGATGCAACAGGAATTTCTCGAGTTCGTCAATCCGTTCGTGAGATATGGGAGTTAGAAATTATGGAATGGTTGAGAAACCATCTAAATTTTCGCAAGTCTGATACTCGAAACCAATAACTACAAAGGCCTAGGGGAAAAACACACATATCTTTGTTACCGGGCGAGATTCTACTTTCAGATGCAACAGGAATTTCTCGAGTTCGTCAATCGGTTCGCGAGATATGGGACTTTGAACTTAAGGAATGCTTGAGAAACTATCAAAATTTTCGAAAGTCTGATACTCGAAACCAATAACTGCAAAGGCCTAGGGGAAAATGCACATACCCTTGTAAGCGGGCGAGTTTCCACTTTCAGATGCAACAGGAATTTCTCGAGTTCGTCATTCCGTTCGCGAGATATGGGAGTTTGAAGTTATGGAATGGTTGTGAAACCATCAAGATTTTCGCAATTCTGATGCTCGAAACTAATAACTGGAATGGCCTAGGGGAAAAGTACACACACCATTGTAATCGGGCGAGTTCCTACTTTCAGATGCAACAGGAATTTCTCGAGTTCGTCAATCCGTTCGTGAGATATGGGAGTTTGAAATTAAGGAATGGTTGAGAAACCATCAAAATTTTCGCAAGTCTGATACTCGAAACCAATAACTGGAATGGCCTAGGGGCAAAGTACACACACCATTCTAATCGGGCGAGTTTCTACTTTCAGATGCAACAGGAATTTCTCGAGTTCGCCAATCCGTCGCGAGATATGGGAGTTTGAAGTTAAGGAATGCTTGAGAAACCATCAAAATTTTCGGTGGTCTGATATCGAAACCAATAACTGGCATGGCCTAGGGGAAAAGTACACACACCATTGTAATCGGGCGAGTTCCTACTTTCAGATGCAACAGGAATTTCTCGAGTTCGTCAATCCGTTCGTGAGATATGGTAGTTTGAAATTAAGGAATGGTTGAGAAACCATCAAAATTTTCGCAAGTCTGATACTCGAAACCAATAACTACAAAGGCCTAGGGCAAAAACACACATATCTTTGTAATCGGGCGAGTTTCTACTTTCAGATGCAACAGGAATTTCTCGAGTTCGTCAATCCGTTCGCGAGATATGGGAGTTAGAAGTTAAGGAATGGTTGAGAAACCCTCAAAATTTTCGCAAGTCTGATACTCGAAACCAATAACTACAAAGGCCTAGGGGAAAAACACACATATCTTTGTTACCGGGCGAGATTCTACTTTCAGATGCAACAGGAATTTCTCGAGTTCGTCAATCCGTTCGCGAGATATGGGAGTTTGAACTTAAGGAATGCTTGAGAAACTATCAAAATTTTCGAAAGTCTGATACTCGAAACCAATAACTGCAAAGGCCTAGGGGAAAATGCACATACCTTTGTAAGCGGGCGAGTTTCCACTTTCAGATGCAACAGGAATTTCTCGAGTTCGTCATTCCGTTCGCGAGATATGGGAGTTTGAAGTTATGGAATGGTTGAGAAACCATCAAGATTTTCGCATTTCTGATGCTCGAAACTAATAACTGGAATGGCCTAGGGGAAAAGTACACACACCATTGTAAGTGGGCGAGTTTCTACTTTCAGATGCAACAGGAATTTCTCGAGTTCGTCAGTCCGTTCGCGAGATATGGGAGTTTGAAGTTAAGGAGTGGTTGAGAACCTATCAAAATTTTCCCAAGTCTGATACCCGAAACCAATAACTACAAAGGCCTAGGTGAAAAACTCACATATCTTTGTAATCGGGCGAGTCTCTACTTTAAGATGCAACAGGAATTTCTCGAGTACGTCAATCCGTTCGCGAGATATGGGAGTTTGAACTTAAGGAATGCTTGAGAAACCATCAAAATTTTCGAAAGTCTGATACTCGAAACCAATAACTGCAAAGGCCTAGGGGAAAAATGCACATACCCTTGTAAGCGGGCGAGTTTCCACTTTCAGATGCAACAGGAATTTCTCGAGTTCGTCATTCCGTTCGCGAGATATGGGAGTTTGAAGTTATGGAATGGTTGTGAAACCATCAAGATTTTCGCAATTCTGATGCTCGAAACTAATAACTGGAATGGCCTAGGGGAAAAGTACACACACCATTGTAATCGGGCGAGTTCCTACTTTCAGATGCAACAGGAATTTCTCGAGTTCGTCAATCCGTTCGTGAGATATGGGAGTTTGAAATTAAGGAATGGTTGAGAAACCATCAAAATTTTCGCAAGTCTGATACTCGAAACCAATAACTGGAATGGCCTAGGGGCAAAGTACACACACCATTCTAATCGGGCGAGTTTCTACTTTCAGATGCAACAGGAATTTCTCGAGTTCGTCAATCCGTCGCGAGATATGGGAGTTTGAAGTTAAGGAATGCTTGAGAAACCATCAAAATTTTCGGTGGTCTGATATCGAAACCAATAACTGGCATGGCCTAGGGGAAAAGTACACACACCATTGTAATCGGGCGAGTTCCTACTTTCAGGTGCAACAGGAATTTCTCGAGTTCGTCAATCCGTTCGTGAGATATGGGAGTTTGAAATTAAGGAATGGTTGAGAAACCATCAAAATTTTCGCAAGTCTGATACTTGAAACCAATAACTACAAAGGCCTAGGGCAAAAACACACATATCTTTGTAATCGGGCGAGTTTCTACTTTCAGATGCAACAGGAATTTCTCGAGTTCGTCAATCCGTTCGCGAGATATGGGAGTTAGAAGTTAAGGAATGGTTGAGAAACCCTCAAAATTTTCGCAAGTCTGATACTCGAAACCAATAACTACAAAGTCCTAGGGGAGAAACACACATATCTTTGTAATCGGGCGAGTTTCTACTTTCAGATGCAACAGGAATTTCTCGAGTTCGTCAATCCGTTCGCGAGATATGGGAGTTAGAAGTTAAGGAATGATTGAGAAACCCTCAAAATTTTCGCAAGTCTGATACTCGAAACCAATAACTACAAAGGCCTAGGGGAAAAACGCACATTTCTTTGTAATCGGGCGATTTCCTACTTTCAGATGCAACAGGAATTTCTCGAGTTCGTCAATCCGTTCGTGAGATATGGGAGTTTGAAATTAAGGAATGGTTGAGAAACCATCAAAATTTTCGCAAGTCTGATACTCGAAACCAATAACTACAAAGGCCTAGGGGAAAAATGCACATACCTTTGTAAGCGGGCAAGTTTCCACTTTCAGATGCAACAGGAATTTCTCGAGTTCGTCATTCCGTTCGCGAGATATGGGAGTTTGAAGTTATGGAATGGTTGAGAAACCATCAAGTTTTTCGCAATTCTGATACTCGAAACTAATAACTGGAATGGCCTAGGGGAAAAGTACACACACCATTGTAATTGGGCGAGTTTCTACTTTCAGATGCAACAGGAATTTCTCGAGTTCGTCAATCCGTTCGCGAGATATGGGAGTTTGAAGTTAAGGAATGCTTGAGAAACCATCAAAATTTTCGGTGGTCTGATATCGAAACCAATAACTGGCATGGCCTAGGGGAAAAGTACACACACCATTGTAATCGGGCGAGTTCCTACTTTCAGATGCAACAGGAATTTCTCGAGTTCGTCAATCTGTTCGTGAGATATGGGAGTTTGAAATTAAGGAACGGTTGAGAAACCACCAAAATTTTCGCAAGTCTGATACTCGAGACCAATAACTACAAAGGCCTATGGCAAAAACACACATACCTTTGTAATCGGGCGAGATCCTACTTTCAGATGCAACAGGAATTTCTCGAGTTCGTCAATCCGTTCGTGAGATATGGGAGTTTGTAATTAAGGAATGCTTGAGAAACCATCAAAATTTTCGGTGGTCTGATACTCGAAACCAATAACTGGCATGGCCTAGAGGAAAAGTACACACACCATTGTAATCGGGCGAGTTCCTACATTCAGATGCAACAGGAATTTCTCGAGTTCGTCAGTCCGTTCGCGAGATATGGGAGTTTAAAGTTAAGGAATGGTTGAGAAACTATCAAAATTTTCCCAAGTCTGATACCCGAAACCAATAACTACAAAGGCCTAGGTGAAAAACACACATATCTTTGTAATCGGGCGAGTTTCTACTTTAAGATGCAACAGGAATTTCTCGAGTTCGTCAATCCGTTCGCGAGAAATGCGAGTTTGAAGTTAAGGAATGGTTGAGAAACTATCAAAATTTTCCCAAGTCTGATACCCGAAACCAATAACTACAAAGGCCTAGGTGAAAAACACACATATCTTTGTAATCGGGCGAGTTTCTACTTTAAGATGCAACAGGAATTTCTCGAGTTCGTCAATCCGTTCGCGAGATATGGGAGATTGAACTTAAGGAATGCTTGAGAAACCATCAAAATTTTCGAAAGTCTGATACTCGAAACCAATAACTGCAAAGGCCTAGGGGAAAAATGCACATACCCTTGTATGCGGGCGAGTTTCCACTTTCAGATGCAACAGGAATTTCTCGAGTTCGTCATTCCGTTCGCGAGATATGGGAGTTTGAAGTTATGGAATGGTTGTGAAACCATCAAGATTTTCGCAATTCTGATGCTCGAAACTAATAACTGGAATGGCCTAGGGGAAAAGTACACACACCATTGTAATCGGGCGAGTTCCTACTTTCAGATGCAACAGGAATTTCTCGAGTTCGTCAATCCGTTCGTGAGATATGGGAGTTTGAAATTAAGGAATGGTTGAGAAACCATCAAAATTTTCGCAAGTCTGATACTCGAAACCAATAACTGGAATGGCCTAGGGGCAAAGTACACACACCATTCTAATCGGGCGAGTTTCTACTTTCAGATGCAACAGGAATTTCTCGAGTTCGTCAATCCGTCGCGAGATATGGGAGTTTGAAGTTAAGGAATGCTTGAGAAACCATCAAAATTTTCGGTGGTCTGATATCGAAACCAATAACTGGCATGGCCTAGGGGAAAAGTACACACACCATTGTAATCGGGCGAGTTCCTACTTTCAGATGCAACAGGAATTTCTCGAGTTCGTCAATCCGTTCGTGAGATATGGTAGTTTGAAATTAAGGAATGGTTGAGAAACCATCAAAATTTTCGCAAGTCTGATACTCGAAACCAATAACTACAAAGGCCTAGGGGAAAAACACACATATCTTTGTTACCGGGCGAGATTCTACTTTCAGATGCAACAGGAATTTCTCGAGTTCGTCAATCCGTTCGCGAGATATGGGAGTTTGAACTTAAGGAATGCTTGAGAAACTATCAAAATTTTCGAAAGTCTGATACTCGAAACCAATAACTGCAAAGGCCTAGGGGAAAATGCACATACCTTTGTAAGCGGGCGAGTTTCCACTTTCAGATGCAACAGGAATTTCTCGAGTTCGTCATTCCGTTCGCGAGATATGGGAGTTTGAAGTTATGGAATGGTTGAGAAACCATCAAGATTTTCACATTTCTGATGCTCGAAACTAATAACTGGAATGGCCTAGGGGAAAAGTACACACACCATTGTAAGTGGGCGAGTTTCTACTTTCAGATGCAACAGGAATTTCTCGAGTTCGTCAGTCCGTTCGCGAGATATGGGAGTTTGAAGTTAAGGAGTGGTTGAGAACCTATCAAAATTTTCCCAAGTCTGATACCCGAAACCAATAACTACAAAGGCCTAGGTGAAAAACTCACATATCTTTGTAATCGGGCGAGTCTCTACTTTAAGATGCAACAGGAATTTCTCGAGTACGTCAATCCGTTCGCGAGATATGGGAGTTTGAACTTAAGGAATGCTTGAGAAACCATCAAAATTTTCGCAAGTCTGATACTCGAAACCAATAACTGGAATGGCCTAGGGGCAAAGTACACACACCATTCTAATCGGGCGAGTTTCTACTTTCAGATGCAACAGGAATTTCTCGAGTTCGTCAATCCGTCGCGAGATATGGGAGTTTGAAGTTAAGGAATGCTTGAGAAACCATCAAAATTTTCGGTGGTCTGATATCGAAACCAATAACTGGCATGGCCTAGGGGAAAAGTACACACACCATTGTAATCGGGCGAGTTCCTACTTTCAGGTGCAACAGGAATTTCTCGAGTTCGTCAATCCGTTCGTGAGATATGGGAGTTTGAAATTAAGGAATGGTTGAGAAACCATCAAAATTTTCGCAAGTCTGATACTTGAAACCAATAACTACAAAGGCCTAGGGCAAAAACACACATATCTTTGTAATCGGGCGAGTTTCTACTTTCAGATGCAACAGGAATTTCTCGAGTTCGTCAATCCGTTCGCGAGATATGGGAGTTAGAAGTTAAGGAATGGTTGAGAAACCCTCAAAATTTTCGCAAGTCTGATACTCGAAACCAATAACTACAAAGTCCTAGGGGAGAAACACACATATCTTTGTAATCGGGCGAGTTTCTACTTTCAGATGCAACAGGAATTTCTCGAGTTCGTCAATCCGTTCGCGAGATATGGGAGTTAGAAGTTAAGGAATGATTGAGAAACCCTCAAAATTTTCGCAAGTCTGATACTCGAAACCAATAACTACAAAGGCCTAGGGGAAAAACGCACATTTCTTTGTAATCGGGCGATTTCCTACTTTCAGATGCAACAGGAATTTCTCGAGTTCGTCAATCCGTTCGTGAGATATGGGAGTTTGAAATTAAGGAATGGTTGAGAAACCATCAAAATTTTCGCAAGTCTGATACTCGAAACCAATAACTACAAAGGCCTAGGGGAAAAATGCACATACCTTTGTAAGCGGGCGAGTTTCCACTTTCAGATGCAACAGGAATTTCTCGAGTTCGTCATTCCGTTCGCGAGATATGGGAGTTTGAAGTTATGGAATGGTTGAGAAACCATCAAGTTTTTCGCAATTCTGATACTCGAAACTAATAACTGGAATGGCCTAGGGGAAAAGTACACACACCATTGTAATTGGGCGAGTTTCTACTTTCAGATGCAACAGGAATTTCTCGAGTTCGTCAATCCGTTCGCGAGATATGGGAGTTTGAAGTTAAGGAATGCTTGAGAAACCATCAAAATTTTCGGTGGTCTGATATCGAAACCAATAACTGGCATGGCCTAGGGGAAAAGTACACACACCATTGTAATCGGGCGAGTTCCTACTTTCAGATGCAACAGGAATTTCTCGAGTTCGTCAATCTGTTCGTGAGATATGGGAGTTTGAAATTAAGGAACGGTTGAGAAACCACCAAAATTTTCGCAAGTCTGATACTCGAGACCAATAACTACAAAGGCCTATGGCAAAAACACACATACCTTTGTAATCGGGCGAGATCCTACTTTCAGATGCAACAGGAATTTCTCGAGTTCGTCAATCCGTTCGTGAGATATGGGAGTTTGTAATTAAGGAATGCTTGAGAAACCATCAAAATTTTCGGTGGTCTGATATCGAAACCAATAACTGGCATGGCCTAGGGGAAAAGTACACACACCATTGTAATCGGGCGAGTTCCTACTTTCAGATGCAACAGGAATTTCTCGAGTTCGTCAATCCGTTCGTGAGATATGGTAGTTTGAAATTAAGGAATGGTTGAGAAACCATCAAAATTTTCGCAAGTCTGATACTCGAAACCAATAACTACAAAGGCCTAGGGCAAAAACACACATATCTTTGTAATCGGGCGAGTTTCTACTTTCAGATGCAACAGGAATTTCTCGAGTTCGTCAATCCGTTCGCGAGATATGGGAGTTAGAAGTTAAGGAATGCTTGAGAAACTATCAAAATTTTCGAAAGTCTGATACTCGAAACCAATAACTGCAAAGGCCTAGGGGAAAATGCACATACCTTTGTAAGCGGGCGAGTTTCCACTTTCAGATGCAACAGGAATTTCTCGAGTTCGTCATTCCGTTCGCGAGATATGGGAGTTTGAAATTATGGAATGGTTGTGAAACCATCAAGATTTTCGCAATTCTGATGCTCGAAACTAATAACTGGAATGGCCTAGGGGAAAAGTACACACACCATTGTAATCGGGCGAGTTCCTACTTTCAGATGCAACAGGAATTTCTCGAGTTCGTCAATCCGTTCGTGAGATATGGGAGTTTGAAATTAAGGAATGGTTGAGAAACCATCAAAATTTTCGCAAGTCTGATACTCGAAACCAATAACTGGAATGGCCTAGGGGCAAAGTACACACACCATTCTAATCGGGCGAGTTTCTACTTTCAGATGCAACAGGAATTTCTCGAGTTCGTCAATCCGTCGCGAGATATGGGAGTTTGAAGTTAAGGAATGCTTGAGAAACCATCAAAATTTTCGGTGGTCTGATATCGAAACCAATAACTGGCATGGCCTAGGGGAAAAGTACACACACCATTGTAATCGGGCGAGTTCCTACTTTCAGATGCAACAGGAATTTCTCGAGTTCGTCAATCCGTTCGTGAGATATGGTAGTTTGAAATTAAGGAATGGTTGAGAAACCATCAAAATTTTCGCAAGTCTGATACTCGAAACCAATAACTACAAAGGCCTAGGGCAAAAAGACACATATCTTTGTAATCGGGCGAGTTTCTACTTTCAGATGCAACAGGAATTTCTCGAGTTCGTCAATCCGTTCGCGAGATATGGGAGTTAGAAGTTAAGGAATGCTTGAGAAACTATCAAAATTTTCGAAAGTCTGATACTCGAAACCAATAACTGCAAAGGCCTAGGGGAAAATGCACATACCTTTGTAAGCGGGCGAGTTTCCACTTTCAGATGCAACAGGAATTTCTCGAGTTCGTCATTCCGTTCGCGAGATATGGGAGTTTGAAGTTATGGAATGGTTGAGAAACCATCAAGATTTTCGCATTTCTGATGCTCGAAACTAATAACTGGAATGGCCTAGGGGAAAAGTACACACACCATTGTAAGTGGGCGAGTTTCTACTTTCAGATGCAACAGGAATTTCTCGAGTTCGTCAGTCCGTTCGCGAGATATGGGAGTTTGAAGTTAAGGAGTGGTTGAGAACCTATCAAAATTTTCCCAAGTCTGATACCCGAAACCAATAACTACAAAGGCCTAGGTGAAAAACTCACATATCTTTGTAATCGGGCGAGTCTCTACTTTAAGATGCAACAGGAATTTCTCGAGTACGTCAATCCGTTCGCGAGATATGGGAGTTTGAACTTAAGGAATGCTTGAGAAACCATCAAAATTTTCGAAAGTCTGATACTCGAAACCAATAACTGCAAAGGCCTAGGGGAAAAATGCACATACCCTTGTAAGCGGGCGAGTTTCCACTTTCAGATGCAACAGGAATTTCTCGAGTTCGTCATTCCGTTCGCGAGATATGGGAGTTTGAAGTTATGGAATGGTTGTGAAACCATCAAGATTTTCGCAATTCTGATGCTCGAAACTAATAACTGGAATGGCCTAGGGGAAAAGTACACACACCATTGTAATCGGGCGAGTTCCTACTTTCAGATGCAACAGGAATTTCTCGAGTTCGTCAATCCGTTCGTGAGATATGGGAGTTTGAAATTAAGGAATGGTTGAGAAACCATCAAAATTTTCGCAAGTCTGATACTCGAAACCAATAACTGGAATGGCCTAGGGGCAAAGTACACACACCATTCTAATCGGGCGAGTTTCTACTTTCAGATGCAACAGGAATTTCTCGAGTTCGTCAATCCGTCGCGAGATATGGGAGTTTGAAGTTAAGGAATGCTTAAGAAACCATCAAAATTTTCGGTGGTCTGATATCGAAACCAATAACTGGCATGGCCTAGGGGAAAAGTACACACACCATTGTAATCGGGCGAGTTCCTACTTTCAGGTGCAACAGGAATTTCTCGAGTTCGTCAATCCGTTCGTGAGATATGGGAGTTTGAAATTAAGGAATGGTTGAGAAACCATCAAAATTTTCGCAAGTCTGATACTTGAAACCAATAACTACAAAGGCCTAGGGCAAAAACACACATATCTTTGTAATCGGGCGAGTTTCTACTTTCAGATGCAACAGGAATTTCTCGAGTTCGTCAATCCGTTCGCGAGATATGGGAGTTAGAAGTTAAGGAATGGTTGAGAAACCCTCAAAATTTTCGCAAGTCTGATACTCGAAACCAATAACTACAAAGTCCTAGGGGAGAAACACACATATCTTTGTAATCGGGCGAGTTTCTACTTTCAGATGCAACAGGAATTTCTCGAGTTCGTCAATCCGTTCGCGAGATATGGGAGTTAGAAGTTAAGGAATGATTGAGAAACCCTCAAAATTTTCGCAAGTCTGATACTCGAAACCAATAACTACAAAGGCCTAGGGGAAAAACGCACATATCTTTGTAATCGGGCGATATCCTACTTTCAGATGCAACAGGAATTTCTCGAGTTCGTCAATCCGTTCGTGAGATATGGGAGTTTGAAATTAAGGAATGGTTGAGAAACCATCAAAATTTTCGCAAGTCTGATACTCGAAACCAATAACTACAAAGGCCTAGGGGAAAAATGCACATACCTTTGTAAGCGGGCGAGTTTCCACTTTCAGATGCAACAGGTATTTCTCGAGTTCGTCATTCCGTTCGCGAGATATGGGAGTTTGAAGTTATGGAATGGTTGAGAAACCATCAAGTTTTTCGCAATTCTGATACTCGAAACTAATAACTGGAATGGCCTAGGGGAAAAGTACACACACCATTGTAATTGGGCGAGTTTCTACTTTCAGATGCAACAGGAATTTCTCGAGTTCGTCAATCCGTTCGCGAGATATGGGAGTTTGAAGTTAAGGAATGCTTGAGAAACCATCAAAATTTTCGGTGGTCTGATATCGAAACCAATAACTGGCATGGCCTAGGGGAAAAGTACACACACCATTGTAATCGGGCAAGTTCCTATTTTCAGATGCAACAGGAATTTCTCGAGTTCGTCAATCTGTTCGTGAGATATGGGAGTTTGAAATTAAGGAACGGTTGAGAAACCACCAAAATTTTCGCAAGTCTGATACTCGAGACCAATAACTACAAAGGCCTATGGCAAAAACACACATACCTTTGTAATCGGGCGAGTTTCTACTTTCAGATGCACAGGAATTTCTCGAGTTCGTCAATCCGTTCGCGAGATATGGGAGTTTGAAGTTAAGGAATGGTTGAGAAACTATCAAAATTTTCCCAAGTCTGATACTCGAAACCAATAACTACAAAGGCCTAGGGGAAAAACACACATATCTTTGTAATCGGGCGAGTTTCTACTTTCAGATGCAACAGGAATTTCTCGAGTTCGTCAATCCGTTCGTGAGATATGGGAGTTTGAAATTAAGGAATGGTTGAGAAACCATCAAAATTTTCGCAAGTCTGATACTCGAAACCAATAACTACAAAGGCCTAGGGGAAAAACACACATATCTTTGTTACCGGGCGAGTTTCCACTTTCAGATGCAGCAGGAATTACTCGAGTTCGTCAATCCGTCGCGAGATATGGGAGTTTGAAGTTAAGGAATGCTTGAGAAACCATCAAAATTTTCGGTGGTCTGATATCGAAACCAATAACTGGCATGGCCTAGGGGAAAAGTACACACACCATTGTAATGGGGCGAGTTCCTACTTTCAGATGCAACAGGAATTTCTCGAGTTCGTCAATCCGTTCGTGAGATATGGGAGTTTGAAATTAAGGAATGGTTGAGAAACCATTAAAATTTTCGCAAGTCTGATACTCGAAACCAATAACTACAAAGGCCTAGGGGAAAAATCTACATACCTTTGTAAGCGGGCGAGTTTCCACTTTCAGATGCAACAGGAATTTCTCGAGTTCGTCATTCCGTTCGCGAGATATGGGAGTTTGAAGTTATGGAATGGTTGAGAAACCATCAAGTTTTTCGCAATTCTGATACTCGAAACTAATAACTGGAATGGCCTAGGGGAAAAGTACACACACCATTGTAATTGGGCGAGTTTCTACTTTCAGATGCAACAGGAATTTCTCGATTTCGTCAATCCGTTCGCGAGATATGGGAGTTTGAAGTTAAGGAATGGTTGAGAAACCATCGAAATTTTCGCAATTCTAATGCTAGAAACGAATGACTGGAATGGCCCAGGGGCAAAGTACACACACCATTCTAATCGGGCGAGTTTCTACTTTCAGATGCAGCAGGAATTTCTCGAGTTCGTCAATCCGTCGCGAGATATGGGAGTTTGAAGTTAAGGAATGCTTGAGAAACCATCAAAATTTTCGGTGGTCTGATATCGAAACCAATAACTGGCATGGCCTAGGGGAAAAGTACACACACCATTGTAATCGGGCGAGTTCCTACTTTCAGATGCAACAGGAATTTCTCGAGTTCGTCAATCCGTTCGTGAGATATGGGAGTTTGAAATTAAGGAATGGTCGAGAAACCATCAAAATTTTCGCAAGTCTGATACTCGAAACCAATAACTACAAAGGCCTAGGGCAAAAACACACATATCTTTGTAATCGGGCGAGTTTCTACTTTCAGATGCAACAGGAATTTCTCGAGTTCGTCAATCCGTTCGCGAGATATGGGAGTTTGAACTTAAGGAATGCTGGAGAAACTATCAAAATTTTCGAAAGTCTGATAGTCGAAACCAATAACTGCAAAGGCCTAGGGGAAAAATGCACATACCTTTTTAAGCGGGCGTGTTTCCAATTTCAGATGCAACAGGAATTTCTCGAGTTCGTCATTCCGTTCGCGAGATATGGGAGTTTGAAGTTATGGAATGGTTGAGAAACCATCAAGATTTTCGCATTTCTGATGCTCGAAACTAATAACTGGAATGGCCTAGGGGAAAAGTACAACACACCATTGTAAGTGGGCGAGTTTCTACTTTCAGATGCAACAGGAATTTCTCGATTTCGTCAATCCGTTCGCGAGATATGGGAGTTTGAATTTAAGGAATGGTTGAGAAACCATCGAAATTTTCGCAATTCGAATGCTAGAAACGAATAACTGGAATGGCCTAGGGGCAAAGTACACACACCATTCTAATCGGGCGAGTTTCTACTTTCAGATGCAACAGGAATTTCTCGAGTTCGTCAATCCGTCGCGAGATATGGGAGTTTGAAGTTAAGGAATGCTTGAGAAACCATCAAAATTTTCGCAAGTCTGATACTCGAAACCAATAACTACAAAGGCCTAGGGCAAAAACACACATGTCTTTGTAATCGGGCGAGTTTCTACTTTCAGATCCAACAGGAATTTCTCGAGTTCGTCAATCGGTTCGCGAGATATGGGAGTTTGAACTTACGGAATGCTTGAGAAACCATCAAAATTTTCGAAAGTCTGATACTCGAAACCAATAACCGCAAAGGCCTAGGGGAAAAATGCACATACCTTTGTAAGCGGGCGAGTTTCCACTTTCAGATGCAACAGGAATTTCTCGAGTTCGTCATTCCGTTCGCGAGATATGGGAGTTTGAAGTTATGGAATGGTTGAGAATCCATCAAGATTTTCGCAATTCTGATGCTCGAAACTAATAACTGGTATGGCCTAGGGGAAAAGTACACACACCATTGTAATTGGGCGAGATTCTACTTTCAGATGCAACAGGAATTTCTCGATTTCGTCAATCCGTTCGCGAGATATGGGAGTTTGAAGTTAAGGAATGGTTGAGAAACCATCGAAATTTTCGCAATTCTAATGCTAGAAACGAATAACTGGAATGGCATAGGGGCAAAGTACACACACCATTCTAATCGGGCGAGTTTCTACTTTCAGATGCAACAGGAATTTCTCGAGTTCGTCAATCCGTTCGCGAGATATGGGAGTTTGAAGTTAAGGAATGCTTGAGAAACCATCAAAATTTTCGGTGGTCTGATATCGAAACCAATAACTGGCATGGCCTAGGGGAAAAGTACACACACCATTGTAATCGGGCGAGTTCCTACTTTCAGATGCAACAGGAATTTCTCGAGTTCGTCAATCCGTTCGTGAGATATGGGAGTTTGAAATTAAGGAACGGTTGAGAAACCACCAAAATTTTCGCAAGTCTGATACTCGAGACCAATAACTACAAAGGCCTATGGCAAAAACACACATACCTTTGTAATCGGGCGAGTTTCTACTTTCAGATGCACAGGAATTTCTCGAGTTCGTCAATCCGTTCGCGAGATATGGGAGTTTGAAGTTAAGGAATGGTTGAGAAACTATCAAAATTTTCCCAAGTCTGATACCCGAAACCAATAACTACAAAGGCCTAGGTGAAAAACACACATATCTTTGTAATCGGGCGAGTTTCTACTTTAAGATGCAACAGGAATTTCTCGAGTTCGTCAATCCGTTCGCGAGAAATGCGAGTTAGAAGTTAAGGAATGGTTGCGAAACTATCAAAATTTTCCCAAGTCTGATACCCGAAACCAATAACTACAAAGGCCTAGGTGAAAAACACACATATCTTTGTAATCGGGCGAGTTTCTACTTTAAGATGCAACAGGAATTTCTCGAGTTCGTCAATCCGTTCGCGAGATATGGGAGTTTGAACTTAAGGAATGCTTGAGAAACCATCAAAATTTTCGAAAGTCTGATACTCGAAACCAATAACTGCAAAGGCCTAGGGGAAAAATGCACATACCCTTGTAAGCGGGCGAGTTTCCACTTTCAGATGCAACAGGAATTTCTCGAGTTGGTCATTCCGTTCGCGAGATATGCGAGTTTGAAGTTATGGAATGGTTGAGAAACCATCAAGATTTTCGCAATTCTGATGCTCGAAACTAATAACTGGAATGGCCTAGGGGAAAAGTAGACACACCATTGTAATCGGGCGAGTTCCTACTTTCAGATGCAACAGTAATTTCTCGAGTTCGTCAATCCGTTCGTGAGATATGGGAGTTTGAAATTAAGGAATGGTTGAGAAACCATCAAAATTTTCGCAAGTCTGATACTCGAAACCAATAACTACAAGGGCCTAGGGCAAAAACACACATATCTTTGTAATCGGGCGAGTTTCTACTTTCAGATGCACAGGAATTTCTCGAGTTCGTCAATCCGTTCGCGAGATATGGGAGTTTGAAGTTAAGGAATGGTTGAGAAACTATCAAAATTTTCCCAAGTCTGATACCCGAAACCAATAACTACAAAGGCCTAGGTGAAAAACACACATATCTTTGTAATCGGGCGAGTTTCTACTTTAAGATGCAACAGGAATTTCTCGAGTTCGTCAATCCGTTCGCGAGAAATGCGAGTTAGAAGTTAAGGAATGGTTGCGAAACTATCAAAATTTTCCCAAGTCTGATACCCGAAACCAATAACTACAAAGGCCTAGGTGAAAAACACACATATCTTTGTAATCGGGCGAGTTTCTACTTTAAGATGCAACAGGAATTTCTCGAGTTCGTCAATCCGTTCGCGAGATATGGGAGTTTGAACTTAAGGAATGCTTGAGAAACCATCAAAATTTTCGAAAGTCTGATACTCGAAACCAATAACTGCAAAGGCCTAGGGGAAAAATGCACATACCCTTGTAAGCGGGCGAGTTTCCACTTTCAGATGCAACAGGAATTTCTCGAGTTGGTCATTCCGTTCGCGAGATATGCGAGTTTGAAGTTATGGAATGGTTGAGAAACCATCAAGATTTTCGCAATTCTGATGCTCGAAACTAATAACTGGAATGGCCTAGGGGAAAAGTAGACACACCATTGTAATCGGGCGAGTTCCTACTTTCAGATGCAACAGTAATTTCTCGAGTTCGTCAATCCGTTCGTGAGATATGGGAGTTTGAAATTAAGGAATGGTTGAGAAACCATCAAAATTTTCGCAAGTCTGATACTCGAAACCAATAACTACAAGGGCCTAGGGCAAAAACACACATATCTTTGTAATCGGGCGAGTTTCTACTTTCAGATGCAACAGGAATTTCTCGAGTTCGTCAATCCGTTCGCGAGATATGGGAGTTAGAAGTTAAGGAATGGTTGAGAAACCCTCAAAATTTTCGCAAGTCTGATACTCGAAACCAATAACTACAAAGTCCTAGGGCAGAAACACACATATCTTTGTAATCGGGCGAGTTTCTACTTTCAGATGCAACAGGAATTTCTCGAGTTCGTCAATCCGTTCGCGAGATATGGGAGTTAGAAGTTAAGGAATGATTGAGAAACCCTCAAATTTTTCGCAAGTCTGATACTCGAAACCAATAACTACAAAGGCCTAGGGGAAAAACGCACATATCAATGTAATCGGGCGATTTCCTACTTTCAGATGCAACAGGAATTTCTCGAGTTCGTCAATCCGTTAACGAGATATGGGAGTTTGAAATTAAGGAATGCTTGAGAAACCATCAAAATTTTCGAAAGTCTGATACTCGAAACCAATAACTGTAAAGGCCTAGGGGAAAAATGCACATACCTTTGTAAGCGGGCGAGTTTCCACTTTCAGATGCAACAGGAATTTCTCGAGTTCGTCATTCCGTTCGCGAGATATGGGAGTTTGAAGTTATGGAATGGTTGAGAATCCATCAAGATTTTCGCAATTCTGATGCTCGAAACTAATAACTGGAATGGCCTAGGGGAAAAGTACACACACCATTGTAATTGGGCGAGTTTCTACTTTCAGATGCAACAGGAATTTCTCGATTTCGTCAATCCGTTCGCGAGATATGGGAGTTTGAAGTTAAGGAATGTTTGAGAAACCATCAAAATTTTCGCAAGTCTGATACTCGAAACCAATAACTACAAAAGCCTAGGTGAAAAACACACATATCTATGTAATCGGCGAGTTTCTACTTTCAGATGCAACAGGAATTTCTCGAGTTCGTCAATCCGTTCGCGAGATATGGGAGTTTGAAGTTAAGGAATGCTTGAGAAACCATCAAAATTTTCGCAAGTCTGATACTCGAAACCAATAACTACAGAGGCCTAGGGGAAAAGTGCACATACCTTTGTAATCGGGCGAGTTTCCACTTTCAGATGCAACAGGAATTTCTCGAGTTCGTCAATCCGTTCGCGAGATATGGGAGTTTGAATTTAAGGAATGGTTGAGAAACCATCGAAATTTTCGCAATTCGAATGCTAGAAACGAATAACTGGAATGGCCTAGGGGCAAAGTAAACACACCATTCTAATCGGGCGAGTTTCTACTTTCAGATGCAACAGGAATTTCTCGAGTTCGTCAATCCGTCGCGAGATATGGGAGTTTGAAGTTAAGGAATGCTTGAGAAACCATCAAAATTTTCGCAAGTCTGATACTCGAAACCAATAACTACAAAGGCCTAGGGCAAAAACACACATGTCTTTGTAATCGGGCGAGTTTCTACTTTCAGATGCAACAGGAATTTCTCGAGTTCGTCAATCGGTTCGCGAGATATGGGAGTTTGAACTTACGGAATGCTTGAGAAACCATCAAAATTTTCGAAAGTCTGATACTCGAAACCAATAACCGCAAAGGCCTAGGGGAAAAATGCACATACCTTTGTAAGCGGGCGAGTTTCCACTTTCAGATGCAACAGGAATTTCTCGAGTTCGTCATTCCGTTCGCGAGATATGGGAGTTTGAAGTTATGGAATGGTTGAGAATCCATCAAGATTTTCGCAATTCTGATGCTCGAAACTAATAACTGGAATGGCCTAGGGGAAAAGTACACACACCATTGTAATTGGGCGAGATTCTACTTTCAGATGCAACAGGAATTTCTCGATTTCGTCAATCCGTTCGCGAGATATGGGAGTTTGAAGTTAAGGAATGGTTGAGAAACCATCGAAATTTTCGCAATTCTAATGCTAGAAACGAATAACTGGAATGGCCTAGGGGCAAAGTACACACACCATTCTAATCGGGCGAGTTTCTACTTTCAGATGCAACAGGAATTTCTCGAGTTCGTCAATCCGTTCGCGAGATATGGGAGTTTGAAGTTAAGGAATGCTTGAGAAACCATCAAAATTTTCGGTGGTCTGATATCGAAACCAATAACTGGCATGGCCTAGGGGAAAAGTTCACACACCATTGTAATCGGGCGAGTTCCTACTTTCAGATGCAACAGGAATTTCTCGAGTTCGTCAATCCGTTCGTGAGATATGGGAGTTTGAAATTAAGGAACGGTTGAGAAACCACCAAAATTTTCGCAAGTCTGATACTCGAGACCAATAACTACAAAGGCCTATGGCAAAAACACACATACCTTTGTAATCGGGCGAGTTTCTACTTTCAGATGCACAGGAATTTCTCGAGTTCGTCAATCCGTTCGCGAGATATGGGAGTTTGAAGTTAAGGAATGGTTGAGAAACTATCAAAATTTTCCCAAGTCTGATACCCGAAACCAATAACTACAAAGGCCTAGGTGAAAAACACACATATCTTTGTAATCGGGCGAGTTTCTACTTTAAGATGCAACAGGAATTTCTCGAGTTCGTCAATCCGTTCGCGAGAAATGCGAGTTAGAAGTTAAGGAATGGTTGCGAAACTATCAAAATTTTCCCAAGTCTGATACCCGAAACCAATAACTACAAAGGCCTAGGTGAAAAACACACATATCTTTGTAATCGGGCGAGTTTCTACTTTAAGATGCAACAGGAATTTCTCGAGTTCGTCAATCCGTTCGCGAGATATGGGAGTTTGAACTTAAGGAATGCTTGAGAAACCATCAAAATTTTCGAAAGTCTGATACTCGAAACCAATAACTGCAAAGGCCTAGGGGAAAAATGCACATACCCTTGTAAGCGGGCGAGTTTCCACTTTCAGATGCAACAGGAATTTCTCGAGTTGGTCATTCCGTTCGCGAGATATGCGAGTTTGAAGTTATGGAATGGTTGAGAAACCATCAAGATTTTCGCAATTCTGATGCTCGAAACTAATAACTGGAATGGCCTAGGGGAAAAGTAGACACACCATTGTAATCGGGCGAGTTTCTACTTTCAGATGCACAGGAATTTCTCGAGTTCGTCAATCCGTTCGCGAGATATGGGAGTTTGAAGTTAAGGAATGGTTGAGAAACTATCAAAATTTTCCCAAGTCTGATACCCGAAACCAATAACTACAAAGGCCTAGGTGAAAAACACACATATCTTTGTAATCGGGCGAGTTTCTACTTTAAGATGCAACAGGAATTTCTCGAGTTCGTCAATCCGTTCGCGAGAAATGCGAGTTAGAAGTTAAGGAATGGTTGCGAAACTATCAAAATTTTCCCAAGTCTGATACCCGAAACCAATAACTACAAAGGCCTAGGTGAAAAACACACATATCTTTGTAATCGGGCGAGTTTCTACTTTAAGATGCAACAGGAATTTCTCGAGTTCGTCAATCCGTTCGCGAGATATGGGAGTTTGAACTTAAGGAATGCTTGAGAAACCATCAAAATTTTCGAAAGTCTGATACTCGAAACCAATAACTGCAAAGGCCTAGGGGAAAAATGCACATACCCTTGTAAGCGGGCGAGTTTCCACTTTCAGATGCAACAGGAATTTCTCGAGTTGGTCATTCCGTTCGCGAGATATGCGAGTTTGAAGTTATGGAATGGTTGAGAAACCATCAAGATTTTCGCAATTCTGATGCTCGAAACTAATAACTGGAATGGCCTAGGGGAAAAGTAGACACACCATTGTAATCGGGCGAGTTCCTACTTTCAGATGCAACAGTAATTTCTCGAGTTCGTCAATCCGTTCGTGAGATATGGGAGTTTGAAATTAAGGAATGGTTGAGAAACCATCAAAATTTTCGCAAGTCTGATACTCGAAACCAATAACTACAAGGGCCTAGGGCAAAAACACACATATCTTTGTAATCGGGCGAGTTTCTACTTTCAGATGCAACAGGAATTTCTCGAGTTCGTCAATCCGTTCGCGAGATATGGGAGTTAGAAGTTAAGGAATGATTGAGAAACCCTCAAAATTTTCGCAAGTCTGATACTCGAAACCAATAACTACAAAGGCCTAGGGGAAAAACGCACATATCAATGTAATCGGGCGATTTCCTACTTTCAGATGCAACAGGAATTTCTCGAGTTCGTCAATCCGTTCGTGAGATATGGGAGTTTGAAATTAAGGAATGGTTGAGAAACCATCAAAATTTTCGCAAGTCTGATACTCGAAACCAATAACTACAAAGGCCTAGGGGAAAAATCTACATACCTTTGTAAGCGGGCGAGTTTCCACTTTCAGATGCAACAGGAATTTCTCGAGTTCGTCATTCCGTTCGCGAGATATGGGAGTTTGAAGTTATGGAATGGTTGAGAAACCATCAAGTTTTTCGCAATTCTGATACTCGAAACTAATAACTGGAATGGCCTAGGGGAAAAGTACACACACCATTGTAATTGGGCGAGTTTCTACTTTCAGATGCAACAGGAATTTCTCGATTTCGTCAATCCGTTCGCGAGATATGGGAGTTTGAAGTTAAGGAATGGTTGAGAAACCATCGAAATTTTCGCAATTCTAAGGCTAGAAACGAATAACTGGAATGGCCTAGGGGCAAAGTACACACACCATTCTAATCGGGCGAGTTTCTACATTCAGATGCAGCAGGAATTTCTCGAGTTCGTCAATCCGTCGCGAGATATGGGAGTTTGAAGTTAAGGAATGCTTGAGAAACCATCAAAATTTTCGGTGGTCTGATATCGAAACCAATAACTGGCATGGCCTAGGGGAAAAGTACACACACCATTGTAATCGGGCGAGTTCCTACTTTCAGATGCAACAGGAATTTCTCGAGTTCGTCAATCCGTTCGTGAGATATGGGAGTTTGAAATTAAGGAATGGTCGAGAAACCATCAAAATTTTCGCAAGTCTGATACTCGAAACCAATAACTACAAAGGCCTAGGGCAAAAACACACATATCTTTGTAATCGGGCGAGTTTCTACTTTCAGATGCAACAGGAATTTCTCGAGTTCGTCAATCCGTTCGCGAGATATGGGTGTTTGAACTTAAGGAATGCTGGAGAAACTATCAAAATTTTCGAAAGTCTGATAGTGGAAACCAATAACTGCAAAGGCCTAGGGGAAAAATGCACATACCTTTTTAAGCGGGCGAGTTTCCAATTTCATATGCAACAGGAATTTCTCGAGTTCGTCATTCCGTTCGCGAGATATGGGAGTTTGAAGTTATGGAATGGTTGAGAATCCATCAAGATTTTCGCAATTCTGATGCTCGAAACTAATAACTGGAATGGCCTAGGGGAAAAGTACACACACCATTGTAATTGGGCGAGATTCTACTTTCAGATGCAACAGGAATTTCTCGATTTCGTCAATCCGTTCGCGAGATATGGGAGTTTGAAGTTAAGGAATGGTTGAGAAACCATCGAAATTTTCGCAATTCTAATGCTAGAAACGAATAACTGGAATGGCCTAGGGGCAAAGTACACACACCATTCTAATCGGGCGAGTTCCTACTTTCAGATGCAACAGGAATTTCGCGAGTTCGTCAATCCGTTCGTGAGATATGGGAGTTTGAAATTAAGGAACGGTTGAGAAACCACCAAAATTTTCGCAAGTCTGATACTCGAGACCAATAACTACAAAGGCCTATGGCAAAAACACACATACCTTTGTAATCGGGCGAGTTTCTACTTTCAGATGCACAGGAATTTCTCGAGTTCGTCAATCCGTTCGCGAGATATGGGAGTTTGAATTTAAGGAAAGGTTGAGAAACCATCAAAATTTTCGGTGGTCTGATACTCGAAACCAATAACTGGCATGGCCCAGGGGAAAAGTACACATACCATTGTAATCGGGCGAGTTCCTACTTTCAGATGCAACAGGAATTTCTCGAGTTCGTCAGTCCGTTCGCGAGATATGGGAGTTTGAAGTTAAGGAATGGTTGAGAAACTATCAAAATTTTCCCAAGTCTGATACCCGAAACCAATAACTACAAAGGCCTAGGTGAAAAACACACATATCTTTGTAATCGGGCGAGTTTCTACTTTAAGATGCAACAGGAATTTCTCGAGTTCGTCAATCCGTTCGCGAGAAATGCGAGTTAGAAGTTAAGGAATGGTTGCGAAACCATCAAAATTTTCGAAAGTCTGATACTCGAAACCAATAACTGCAAAGGCCTAGGGGAAAAATGCACATACCCTTGTAAGCGGGCGAGTTTCCACTTTCAGATGCAACAGGAATTTCTCGAGTTGGTCATTCCGTTCGCGAGATATGCAAGTTTGAAGTTATGGAATGGTTGAGACACCATCAAGATTTTCGCAATTCTGATGCTCGAAACTAATAACTGGAATGGCCTAGGGGAAAAGTAGACACACCATTGTAATCGGGCGAGTTCCTACTTTCAGATGCAACAGTAATTTCTCGAGTTCGTCAATCCGTTCGTGAGATATGGGAGTTTGAAATTAAGGAATGGTTGAGAAACCATCAAAATTTTCGCAAGTCTGATACTCGAAACCAATAACTACAAAGGCCTAGGGGAAAAACGCACATATCAATGTAATCGGGCGATTTCCTACTTTCAGATGCAACAGGAATTTCTCGAGTTCGTCAATCCGTTCGCGAGATATGGGAGTTTGAAATTAAGGAATGCTTGAGAAACCATCAAAATTTTCGAAAGTCTGATACTCGAAACCAATAACTGTAAAGGCCTAGGGGAAAAATGCACATACCTTTGTAAGCGGGCGAGTTTCCACTTTCAGATGCAACAGGAATTTCTCGATTTCGTCAATCCGTTCGCGAGATATGGGAGTTTGAAGTTAAGGAATGTTTGAGAAACCATCAAAATTTTCGCAAGTCTGATACTCGAAACCAATAACTACAAAAGCCTAGGTGAAAAACACACACATCTTTGTAATCGGCGAGTTTCTACTTTCAGATGCAACAGGAATTTCTCGAGTTCGTCATTCCGCTCGCGAGATATGGGAGTTTGAAGTTATGGAATGGTTGAGAAACCATCAAGATTTTCGCATTTCTGATGCTCGAAACTAATAACTGGAATGGCCTAGGGGAAAAGTACAACACACTATTGTAAGTGGGCGAGTTTCTACTTTCAGATGCAACAGGAATTTCTCGATTTCGTCAATCCGTTCGCGAGATATGGGAGCTTGAATTTAAGGAATGGTTGCGAAACCATCGAAATTTTCGCAATTCGAATGCTAGAAACGAATAACTGGAATGGCCTAGGGGCAAAGTACACACACCATTCTAATCGGGCGAGTTTCTACTTTCAGATGCAATAGGAATTTCTCGAGTTCGTCAATCCGTTCGTGAGATATGGGAGTTTGAAATTAAGGAATGGTTGAGAAACCATCAAAATTTTCGCAAGTCTGATACTCGAAACCAATAACTACAAAGGCCTAGGGGAAAAACGCACATATCAATGTAATCGGGCGATTTCCTACTTTCAGATGCAACAGGAATTTCTCGAGTTCGTCAATCCGTTCGCGAGATATGGGAGTTTGAAGTTATGGAATGGTTGAGAATCCATCAAGATTTTCGCAATTCTGATGCTCGAAACTAATAACTGGAATGGCCTAGGGGAAAAGTACACACACCATTGTAATTGGGCGAGTTTCTACTTTCAGATGCAACAGGAATTTCTCGATTTCGTCAATCCGTTCGCGAGATATGGGAGTTTGAAGTTAAGGAATGTTTGAGAAACCATCAAAATTTTCGCAAGTCTGATACTCGAAACCAATAACTACAAAAGCCTAGGTGAAAAACACACACATCTTTGTAATCGGCGAGTTTCTACTTTCAGATGCAACAGGAATTTCTCGAGTTCGTCATTCCGCTCGCGAGATATGGGAGTTTGAAGTTATGGAATGGTTGAGAAACCATCAAGATTTTCGCATTTCTGATGCTCGAAACTAATAACTGGAATGGCCTAGGGGAAAAGTACAACACACTATTGTAAGTGGGCGAGTTTCTACTTTCAGATGCAACAGGAATTTCTCGATTTCGTCAATCCGTTCGCGAGATATGGGAGCTTGAATTTAAGGAATGGTTGCGAAACCATCGAAATTTTCGCAATTCGAATGCTAGAAACGAATAACTGGAATGGCCTAGGGGCAAAGTACACACACCATTCTAATCGGGCGAGTTTCTACTTTCAGATGCAATAGGAATTTCTCGAGTTCGTCAATCCGTCGCGAGATATGGGAGTTTGAAGTTAAGGAATGCTTGAGAAACCATCAAAATTTTCGCAAGTCTGATACTCGAAACCAATAACTACAAAGGCCTAGGGCAAAAACACACATGTCTTTGTAATCGGGCGAGTTTCTACTTTCAGATGCAACAGGAATTTCTCGAGTTCGTCAATCGGTTCGCGAGATATGGGAGTTTGAACTTACGGAATGCTTGAGAAACCATCAATATTTTCGAAAGTCTGATACTCGAAACCAATAACCGCAAAGGCCTAGGGGAAAAATGCACATACCTTTGTAAGCGGGCGAGTTTCCACTTTCAGATGCAACAGGAATTTCTCGAGTTCGTCATTCCGTTCGCGAGATATGGGAGTTTGAAGTTATGGAATGGTTGAGAATCCATCAAGATTTTCGCAAGTCTGATACTCGAGACCAATAACTACAAAGGCCTATGGCAAAAACACACATACCATTGTAATCGGGCGAGTTCCTACTTTCAGATGCAACAGGAATTTCTCGAGTTCGTCAGTCCGTTCGCGAGATATGGGAGTTTGAAGTTAAGGAATGGTTGAGAAACTATCAAAATTTTCCCAAGTCTGATACCCGAAACCAATAACTACAAAGGCCTAGGTGAAAAACACACATATCTTTGTAATCGGGCGAGTTTCTACTTTAAGATGCAACAGGAATTTCTCGAGTTCGTCAATCCGTTCGCGAGAAATGCGAGTTAGAAGTTAAGGAATGGTTGCGAAACCATCAAAATTTTCGAAAGTCTGATACTCGAAACCAATAACTGCAAAGGCCTAGGGGAAAAATGCACATACCCTTGTAAGCGGGCGAGTTTCCACTTTCAGATGCAACAGGAATTTCTCGAGTTGGTTATTCCGTTCGCGAGATATGCGAGTTTGAAGTTATGGAATGGTTGAGAAACCATCAAGATTTTCGCAATTCTGATGCTCGAAACTAATAACTGGAATGGCCTAGGGGAAAAGTAGACACACCATTGTAATCGGGCGAGTTCCTACTTTCAGATGCAACAGTAATTTCTCGAGTTCGTCAATCCGTTCGTGAGATATGGGAGTTTGAAATTAAGGAATGGTTGAGAAACCATCAAAATTTTCGCAAGTCTGATACTCGAAACCAATAACTACAAAGGCCTAGGGGAAAAACGCACATATCAATGTAATCGGGCGATTTCCTACTTTCAGATGCAACAGGAATTTCTCGAGTTCGTCAATCCGTTCGCGAGATATGGGAGTTTGAAATTAAGGAATGCTTGAGAAACCATCAAAATCTTCGAAAGTCTGATACTCGAAACCAATAACTGTAAAGGCCTAGGGGAAAAATGCACACACCTTTGTAAGCGGGCGAGTTTCCACTTTCAGATGCAACAGGAATTTCTCGAGTTCGTCATTCCGTTCGCGAGATATGGGAGTTTGAAGTTATGGAATGGTTGAGAATCCATCAAGATTTTCGCAATTCTGATGCTCGAAACTAATAACTGGAATGGCCTAGGGGAAAAGTACACACACCATTGTAATTGGGCGAGTTTCTACTTTCAGATGCAACAGGAATTTCTCGATTTCGTCAATCCGTTCGCGAGATATGGGAGTTTGAAGTTAAGGAATGTTTGAGAAACCATCAAAATTTTCGCAAGTCTGATACTCGAAACCAATAACTACAAAAGCCTAGGTGAAAAACACACACATCTTTGTAATCGGCGAGTTTCTACTTTCAGATGCAACAGGAATTTCTCGAGTTCGTCAATCCGTTCGCGAGATATGGGAGTTTGAAGTTAAGGAATGCTTGAGAAACCATCAAAATTTTCGCAAGTCTGATACTCGAAACCAATAACTACAGAGGCCTAGGGGAAAAGTGCACATACCTTTGTAATCGGGCGAGTTTCCACTTTCAGATGCAACAGGAATTTCTAGAGTTCGTCAATCCGTTCGCGAGATATGGGAGTTTGAAGTTAAGGAATGGTTGAGAAACCCTCAAAATTTTCGCAAGTCTGATAGTCGAAACCAATAACTACAAAGGCCTAGGGGAAAAACACACATATCTTTGTAATCGGGCGAGATTCTATTTACTTTCAGATGCAACAGGAATTTCTCGAGTCCGTCATTCCGTTCGCGAGACATGGGAGTTTGAAGTTAAGGAATGGTTGAGAAACCATCAGAATTTTCGCAAGTCTGATACTCGAAACCAATAACTGGAATGGCCTAGGGGAAAAGTACACACATATCTTTGTAATCGTGCAAGTTTCTACTTTCAGATGCAATAGGAATTTCTCGAGTTCGTCATTCCGTTCGCGAGATATGGGAGTTTGAAGCTAAGGAATGGTTGAGAAACCATTAAAATTTCGCTGGTCTGATACTCGAAAACAATAACTACAAAGGCCTAGGGGAAAAATGCACATACCTTTATAATCGGGCGAGTTTCCAGTTTCAGATGCAACAGCAATTTCTCGAGATCGTCATTCCGTTCGCGAGATATGGGAGTTTGAAGTTAAGGAATGTTTGGGAAACCCTCAAAATTTTCGCAAGTCTGATACTCGAAACCAATAACAACAAAGGCCTACGGGAAAAACACACACATCTTTGTAATCGGGCGAGTTTCTGCTTTCAGATGCAACAGGAATTTCTCGAGTTCGTCAATCCGTTCGCTAGATATGGGAGTTTGAACTTAAGGAATGCTTGAAAAACCATCAAAATTTTCGAAAGTCTGATACTCGAAACCAATAACTACAAAGGCCTAGGGGAAAAATGCACATACCTTTGTAATCGGGCGAGTTTCCACTTTTAGATGCAACAGGAATTTCTCGAGTTCGTCGTTCCGTTCGCGAGATATGGGAGTTTGAAGTTAAGGAATAGTTGAGAAACCATCAAGGTTTTCGCAATTCTGATGCTAGAAACGAATAACTGGAATGGCCTAGGGGAAAAGTACACACACCATTGTAATTGGGCGAGTTTCTACTTCCAGATGCAACAGCAATTTCTCGAGATCGTCATTCCGTTCGGGAGATATGGGAGTTTGAAGTTAAGGAATGCTTGAGAAACCATCAAAATATTCGCTGGTCTGATTTTCGAAACCAATAACTACAAAGGCCTAGGGGAAAAATGCACACACCTTTGTAGTCGGGCGAGTTTCCACTTTCAGATGCAACAGGAATTTATCGAGTTCGTCAATCCGTTCACGAGATATGGGAGTTTGAAGTAAAGGAATGGTTGAGAAACCATCGAAATTTTCGCAATTCTGATGCTAGAAACGAATAACTGGAATGGCCTAGGGGCAAAGTACACACACCATTCTAATCGGGCGAGTCTCTCCTTTCAGATGCAACAGTAATTTCTCGAGTTCGTCAATCCGTTCGTGAGATATGGGAGTTTGAAATTAAGGAATGGTTGAGAAACCATCAAAATTTTCGCAAGTCTGATACTCGAAACCAATAACTACAAAGGCCTAGGGCAGAAACACACATATCTCTGTAATCGGGCGATATTTCTACTTTCAGATGCAACAAGAATTTCTCGAGTTCGTCAATCCGTTCGCGAGATATGGGAGTTAGAAGTTAAGGAATGGTTGAGAAACCCTCAAAATTTTCGCAAGTCTGATACTCGAAACCAATAACTACAAAGGCCTAGGGGAAAAGTGCACATACCTTTGTAATCGGGCGAGTTTCCACTTTCTGATGCAACAGGAATTTCTCGAGTTCGTCAATCCGTTCGCGAGATATCGGAGTGTGAAGTTAAGGATTGGTTGAGAAATCCTCAAAATTTTCGAAAGTCTGATACCCGAATCCAATAACTACAAAGGCCTAGGTGAAAAACACACATATCTTTGTAATCGGGCGAGTTTCTGCTTTCAGATGCAACAGGTATTTCTCGATTTCGTCAATCCGTTCAAGAGATATGGGAGTTTGAAGTTGAGGAATGCTTTAGAAACCATCAAAATTTTCGGTGGTCTGATACTCGAAACCAATAACTGGCATGGCCTAGGGGAAAAGTACATACACCATTGTAATCGGGCGAGTTCCTACTTTCAGATGCAACAGGAATTTCTCGAGTCCGTCATTCCGTACGCGAGATATGGGAGTTTGAAGTTAAGGAATGTTTGGGAATCCCTCAAAATTTTCGCAAGTCTGATACTCGAAACCAATAACTACAAAAGCCTAGGTGAAAAACACACATATCTTTGTAATCGGCGAGTTTCTACTTTCAGATGCAACAGGAATTTCTCGAGTTCGTCAATCCGTTCGCGAGATATGGGAGTCTGAAGTTAAGGAATGCTTGAGAAACCATCAAAATTTTCGCAAATCTGATACTCGAAACCAATAATTACAGAGGCCTAGGGGAAAAGTGCACATACCTTTGTAATCGGGCGAGTTTCCACTCTCAGATGCAACAGGAATTTCTCGAGTTCGTCAATCCGTTCGCGAGATATGGGAGTTTGAAGTTAATGAATGGTTGAGAAACACTCAAAATTTTCGCAAGTCTGATAGCCGAAACCAATAACTACAAAGGCCTAGGGGAAAAACACACATATCTTTGTAATCGGGCGAGATTATATTTACTTTCTGATGCAACAGGAATTTCTCGAGTCCGTCATTCCGTTCGCGAGACATGGGAGTTGGAAGTTAAGGAATGGTTGAGACACCATCAGAATTTTCGCAAGTCTGATACTCGAAACCAATAACTGGAATGGCCTAGGGGAAGAATGCACATACCTGTGTAATCGTGCGAGTTTCTACTATCAGATGCAACAGGAATTTCTCGAGTTCGTCATTCCGTTCGCGAGATATGGGAGTTTGAAGTTAAGGAATGGTTGAGCAACCATCAAAATTTCGCGGGTCTGATACTCGAAAACAATAACTACAAAGGTCTAGGGGAAAAATGCACATACCTTTATAAACTGGCGAGTTTCCAGTTTCAGATGCAACAGCAATTTCTCGAGATCGTCATTCCGTTCGGGAGATATGCGAGTATGAAGTTAAGGAATGCTTGAGAAACCATCAAAATTTTCGCTGGTCTGATACTCGAAACCAATAACTGGAATGACCTAGGGGAAAAGTACACACACCATTGTAATCGGGCGAGTTTCTGCTTTCAGATGCAACAGGAATTTCTCGAGTTCGTCAATCCGTTCGTGAGATATGGGAGTTTGAAATTAAGGAATGGTTGAGAAACCATCAAAATTTTCGCAAGTCTGATACTCGAAACCAATAACTACAAAGGCCTAGGGGAAAAATGCACATACCTTTGTAATCGGGCGAGTTTCCACTTTCAGATGCAACAGGAATTTCTCGAGTTCGTCAATCCGTTCGTGAGATGTGGGAGTTTGAAGTTAAGGAATGTTTGGGAAACCCTCAAAATTTTCGCAAGTCTGATACTCGAAACAAATAACTACAAAGGCCTAGGGGAAAAGTGCACATACCTTTGTAATCGGGCGAGTTTCCACTTTCAGATGCAACAGGAATTTCTAGAGTTCGTCAATCCGTTCGCGAGATATGGGAGTTTGAAGTTAAGGAATGTTTGGGAATCCCTCAAAATTTTCGCAAGTCTGATACTCGAAACCAATAACTACAAAAGCCTAGGTGAAAAACACACATATCTTTGTAATCGGCGAGTTTCTACTTTCAGATGCAACAGGAATTTCTCGAGTTCGTCAATCCGTTCGCGAGATATGGGAGTTTGAAGTTAAGGAATGCTTGAGAAACCATCAAAATTTTCGCAAGTCTGATACTCGAAACCAATAACTACAGAGGCCTAGGGGAAAAGTGCACATACCTTTGTAATCGGGCGAGTTTCCACTTTCAGATGCAACAGGAATTTCTAGAGTTCGTCAATCCGTTCGCGAGATATGGGAGTTTGAAGTTAAGGAATGGTTGAGAAACCCTCAAAATTTTCGCAAGTCTGATAGTCGAAACCAATAACTACAAAGGCCTAGGGGAAAAACACACATATCTTTGTAATCGGGCGAGATTCTATTTACTTTCATATGCAACAGGAATTTCTCGAGTTCGTCAATCCGTTCGTGAGATATGGGAGTTTGAAATTAAGGAATGGTTGAGAAACCATCAAAATTTTCGCAAGTCTGATACTCGAAACCAATAACTACAAAGGCCTAGGGCAGAAACACACATATCTCTGTAATCGGGCGATATTTCTACTTTCAGATGCAACAAGAATTTCTCGAGTTCGTCAATCCGTTCGCGAGATATGGGAGTTAGAAGTTAAGGAATGGTTGAGAAACCCTCAAAATTTTCGCAAGTCTGATACTCGAAACCAATAACTACAAAGGCCTAGGGGAAAAGTGCACATACCTTTGTAATCGGGCGAGTTTCCACTTTCTGATGCAACAGGAATTTCTCGAGTTCGTCAATCCGTTCGCGAGATATCGGAGTGTGAAGTTAAGGATTGGTTGAGAAATCCTCAAAATTTTCGAAAGTCTGATACCCGAATCCAATAACTACAAAGGCCTAGGTGAAAAACACACATATCTTTGTAATCGGGCGAGTTTCTGCTTTCAGATGCAACAGGTATTTCTCGATTTCGTCAATCCGTTCAAGAGATATGGGAGTTTGAAGTTGAGGAATGCTTTAGAAACCATCAAAATTTTCGGTGGTCTGATACTCGAAACCAATAACTGGCATGGCCTAGGGGAAAAGTACATACACCATTGTAATCGGGCGAGTTCCTACTTTCAGATGCAACAGGAATTTCTCGAGTCCGTCATTCCGTACGCGAGATATGGGAGTGTGAAGTTAAGGAATGTTTGGGAATCCCTCAAAATTTTCGCAAGTCTGATACTCGAAACCAATAACTACAAAAGCCTAGGTGAAAAACACACATATCTTTGTAATCGGCGAGTTTCTACTTTCAGATGCAACAGGAATTTCTCGAGTTCGTCAATCCGTTCGCGAGATATGGGAGTCTGAAGTTAAGGAATGCTTGAGAAACCATCAAAATTTTCGCAAATCTGATACTCGAAACCAATAATTACAGAGGCCTAGGGGAAAAGTGCACATACCTTTGTAATTGGGCGAGTTTCCACTCTCAGATGCAACAGGAATTTCTCGAGTTCGTCAATCCGTTCGCGAGATATGGGAGTTTGAAGTTAATGAATGGTTGAGAAACACTCAAAATTTTCGCAAGTCTGATAGCCGAAACCAATAACTACAAAGGCCTAGGGGAAAAACACACATATCTTTGTAATCGGGCGAGATTATATTTACTTTCTGATGCAACAGGAATTTCTCGAGTCCGTCATTCCGTTCGCGAGACATGGGAGTTGGAAGTTAAGGAATGGTTGAGACACCATCAGAATTTTCGCAAGTCTGATACTCGAAACCAATAACTGGAATGCCCTAGGGGAAGAATGCACATACCTTTGTAATCGTGCGAGTTTCTACTATCAGATGCAACAGGAATTTCTCGAGTTCGTCATTCCGTTCGCGAGATATGGGAGTTTGAAGTTAAGGAATGGTTGAGCAACCATCAAAATTTCGCGGGTCTGATACTCGAAAACAATAACTACAAAGGTCTAGGGGAAAAATGCACATACCTTTATAAACTGGCGAGTTTCCAGTTTCAGATGCAACAGCAATTTCTCGAGATCGTCATTCCGTTCGGGAGATATGCGAGTATGAAGTTAAGGAATGCTTGAGAAACCATCAAAATTTTCGCTGGTCTGATACTCGAAACCAATAACTGGAATGACCTAGGGGAAAAGTACACACACCATTGTAATCGGGCGAGTTTCTGCTTTCAGATGCAACAGGAATTTCTCGAGTTCGTCAATCCGTTCGTGAGATATGGGAGTTTGAAATTAAGGAATGGTTGAGAAACCATCAAAATTTTCGCAAGTCTGATACTCGAAACCAATAACTACAAAGGCCTAGGGGAAAAATGCACATACCTTTGTAATCGGGCGAGTTTCCACTTTCAGATGCAACAGGAATTTCTCGAGTTCGTCAATCCGTTCGTGAGATGTGGGAGTTTGAAGTTAAGGAATGTTTGGGAAACCCTCAAAATTTTCGCAAGTCTGATACTCGAAACAAATAACTACAAAGGCCTAGGGGAAAAGTGCACATACCTTTGTAATCGGGCGAGTTTCCACTTTCAGATGCAACAGGAATTTCTAGAGTTCGTCAATCCGTTCGCGAGATATGGGAGTTTGAAGTTAAGGAATGTTTGGGAATCCCTCAAAATTTTCGCAAGTCTGATACTCGAAACCAATAACTACAAAAGCCTAGGTGAAAAACACACATATCTTTGTAATCGGCGAGTTTCTACTTTCAGATGCAACAGGAATTTCTCGAGTTCGTCAATCCGTTCGCGAGATATGGGAGTTTGAAGTTAAGGAATGCTTGAGAAACCATCAAAATTTTCGCAAGTCTGATACTCGAAACCAATAACTACAGAGGCCTAGGGGAAAAGTGCACATACCTTTGTAATCGGGCGAGTTTCCACTTTCAGATGCAACAGGAATTTCTAGAGTTCGTCAATCCGTTCGCGAGATATGGGAGTTTGAAGTTAAGGAATGGTTGAGAAACCCTCAAAATTTTCGCAAGTCTGATAGTCGAAACCAATAACTACAAAGGCCTAGGGGAAAAACACACATATCTTTGTAATCGGGCGAGATTCTATTTACTTTCATATGCAACAGGAATTTCTCGAGTTCGTCAATCCGTTCGTGAGATATGGGAGTTTGAAATTAAGGAATGGTTGAGAAACCATCAAAATTTTCGCAAGTCTGATACTCGAAACCAATAACTACAAAGGCCTAGGGCAGAAACACACATATCTCTGTAATCGGGCGATATTTCTACTTTCAGATGCAACAAGAATTTCTCGAGTTCGTCAATCCGTTCGCGAGATATGGGAGTTAGAAGTTAAGGAATGGTTGAGAAACCCTCAAAATTTTCGCAAGTCTGATACTCGAAACCAATAACTACAAAAGCCTAGGTGAAAAACACACATATCTTTGTAATCGGCGAGTTTCTACTTTCAGATGCAACAGGAATTTCTCGAGTTCGTCAATCCGTTCGCGAGATATGGGAGTCTGAAGTTAAGGAATGCTTGAGAAACCATCAAAATTTTCGCAAATCTGATACTCGAAACCAATAATTACAGAGGCCTAGGGGAAAAGTGCACATACCTTTGTAATCGGGCGAGTTTCCACTTTCAGATGCAACAGGAATTTCTCGAGTTCGTGAATCCGTTCGCGAGATATGGGAGTTTGAAGTTAAGGAATGGTTGAGAAACCCTCAAAATTTTCGCAAGTCTGATACTCGAAACCAATAACTACAAAAGCCTAGGTGAAAAACACACACATATCTTTGTAATCGGGCGAGTTTCTACTTTCAGAAGCAACAGGAATTTCTCGAGTTCGTCAATCCGTTCGCGAGACATGGGAGTTTGAAGTTAAGGAATGCTTGAGAAACCATCAAAATTTTCGCAAGTCTGATACTCGAAACCAATAACTACAGAGGCCTAGGGGAAAAGTGCACATACCTTTGTAATCGGGCGAGTTTCCACTTTCAGATGCAACAGGAATTTCTCGAGTTCGTCAATCCGTTCGTGAGATGTGGGAGTTTGAAGTTAAGGAATGTTTGGGAAACCCTCAAAATTTTCGCAAGTCTGATACTCGAAACAAATAACTACAAAGGCCTACGGGAAAAACACACATATCTTTGTAATCGGGCGAGTTTCTACTTTCAGATGCAACAGGAATTTCTCGAGATCGTCAATCCGTTCGCGAGATATGGGAGTTTGAACTTAAGGAATGCTTGAAAAACCAGCAAAATTTTCGAAAGTCTGATACTCGAAACCAATAACTACAAAGGCCTAGGGGAAAAATGCACATACCTTTGTAATCGGGCGAGTTTCCACTTTCAGATGCAACAGGAATTTCTAGAGTTCGTCGTTCCGTTCGCGAGATATGGGTGTTTGAAGTTAAGGAATGGTTGAGAAACCATCAAGATTTTCGCAATTCTGATGCTAGAAACGAATAACTGGAATGGCCTAGGGGAAAAGTACACACACCATTGTAATTGGGCGAGTTTCTACTTTCAGATGCAACAGCAATTTCTCGAGATCGTCATTCCGTTCGGGAGATATAGGAGTTTGAAGTTACGCAATGCTTGAGAAACCATCAAAATTTTCGCTGGTCTGATACTCGAAACCAATAATTGGAATGACCTTGGGGAAAAGTAAACACACCATTGTAATCGGGCGAATTTCTGCTTCCAGATGCAACAGCAATTTCTCGAGATCGTCAATCCGTTCGTGAGATATGGGAGTTTCAAATTAAGGAATGGTTGAGAAACCATCAAAATTTTCGCAAGTCTGATACTCGAAACCAATAACTACAAAGGCCTAGGGGAAAAACTCACATATCTTTGTAATCGGGCGAGTTTCCACTTTCTGATGCAACAGGAATATCTCGAGTGCTTCAATCAGTTCGCGAGATATGGGAGTGTGAAGTTAAGGATTGGTTGAGAAACCCTCAAAATTTTCGAAAGTCTGATACTCGAAACCAATAACTATAAAGGCCTAGGGAAAAAACACACATATCTTTGTAATCGGGCGAGATTCTACTTTCAGGCGCAACAGGAATTTCTCGACTTCGTGAATTCGTTCGCGAGATGTGGGAGTTTGAAATTAAGGAATGGTTGAGAAACCCTCAAAATTTTCGCAAGTCTGATATACGAAACCAATAACTACAAAGGCCTAGAGGAAAAATGCACATACCTCTGTAATCGGGCGAGTTTCCACTTTCAGATGCAACAGGAATTTCTCGAGTTCGTCAATCCGTTCGCGAGAAATGGGAGTTTGAAGTTAAGGAATGGTTGAGAAATCATCAAAATTTTCGCAAGTCTGATACTCGAAACCAATAACTACAGAGGCCTAGGGGAAAAGTGCACATACCTTTGTAATCGGGCGAGTTTCGACTTTAAGATGCAACAGGAATTTCTCGAGTTCGTCAATCCGTTCGCGAGAAATGGGAGTTTAAAGTTAAGAAACGTTTGAGAAACTATCAAAATTTTCGTAATTCTGATGCCAGAAACGAATAACTGGAATGTCCTAGGGGAAAAATGCACATACCATTGTAATCGGGCGAGTTTCCACTTTCAGATGCAACAGGAATTTCTCGAGTCCGTTATTCCGTTCACGAGACATGGGAGTTTGAAGTTAAGGAACGGTTGAGAAATCATCAAAATTTTCGCTGGTCTGATACTCGAAACCAATAACTACAAAGGCCTAGGGGAAAAGTACACACACCATTATAATCGGGCGAGTTCCTACTTTCAGATGCAACAGGAATTTCAAGAGGTAGTCAATCCGTTCGCGAGATATGGGAGTTTGAAATTAAGGAATGGTTGAGAAACCATCAAAATTTTCGCAAGTCTGATACTTGAAACCAATAACTACCAAGGTCTAGGGGAAAAACACACACACCGTTATAATCGGCGAGTTTCTGCTTTCAGATGCAACAGGAATTTCTCGAGTTCGTCAATCCGTTCGCGAGATATGGGAGTTTGAAGTTAAGGAATGGTTGAGAAACCATCAAAATTTTCGCAAGTCTGATACTCGAAACCAATAACTACCAAAGCCTAGGGGAAAAACACACATATCTTTGTAATCGGGCGAGTTTCTACTTTAAGATGCAACAGGAATTTCTCGAGTTCGTCAATCCGTTCGCGAGAAATGGGAGTTTCAAGTTAAGGAATGGTTGAGAAACTATCAAAATTTTCGCAAGTCTGATACTCGAAACCAATAACTACAATGGCCTAGGGGAAAAACACACATATCTTTGTAATCGGGCGAGATTCTACTTTCAGATGCAACAGGAATTTCTCGACTTCGTGAATCCGTTCGCGAGATATGGCAGTTTGAAGTTAAGGAATGGTTGAGAAACCCCAAAAATTTTCGCAAGTCTGATACTCGAAACCAATAACTACAAAGGCCTAGGGGAAAAATGCACATACCTCTGTAATCGGGCGAGTTTCCACTTTCAGATGCAACAGGAATTTCTCGAGTCCGTCATTCCGTTCGCGAGACATGGGAGTTTGAATTTAAGGAATGGTTGAGAAATCATCAAAATTTTCGGAATTCTGATACTCGAAACCAATAACTAGAAAGGCCTAGGTGAAAAACACACATATCTTTGTAATCGGGCGAGTTTCTACTTTCAGATGCAACAGGAATTTCTCGAGTTCGTCAATCCGTTCACGAGAAATGGGAGTTTGAAGTTAAGGAATGGTTGAGAAACCATCAAAATTTTCGCAATTCTGACGCTAGAAACCAACAACTACAATGGCCTAGGGTAAATACACATACCGTTGTAATCGGGCGAGCTTCTGCTTTCAGATGCAACAGGAATCTCTCGAGTTCGTCTTGCGTTCGCGAGATATGGGAGTTTGAAGTTAAGGAATGCTTGAGAAAACATCCAAATTTTCGCAAGTCTGATACTCGAAACCAATAACTACAAAGGCCTAGGGGAAAAATGCACATACCTTTGTAATCGGGCGAGTTTGCACTTTCAGATGCAACAGGAATTTCTCGAGTTCGTCATTCCGTTCGCGAGACATGGGTGTTTGAAGTTAAGGAATGATTGAGAAACCATCAAAATTTTCGCAAGTCTGATATTTGAAACCAATAACTGGAATGGCCTAGGGGGAAAATGCACATACCTTTGTAATCGGGCGAGATTCCACTTTCAGATGCAACAGGAACTTCTCGAGTTCGTCATTTCGTTCGCGAGATATAGGTGTCTGAAGTTAAGGAATGGTTGAGAAACCATCAAAATTTTCGCAAGTCTGATACTCGAAACCAATAACTACAAAGGCCTAGGGGGAAAATGCACATACCTTTGTAATCGGGCGAGTTTCCACTTTCAGATGCAACAGGAATTTCTCGAGTTCGTCATTCCGTTCGCGAGATATGGGAGTCTGAAGTTAAGGAATGGTTGAGAAACCATCAAAATTTTCGCAATTCTGACGCTAGAAACCAATAACTACAATGGCCTAGGGGAAAATACACATAGCTTTGTAATCGGGCGAGTTTCCACTTTCAGATGCAACAGGAATTTCTCGAGTTCTTCAATCCATTCGCGAGATATGGGAGTTTGAACTTAAGGAATGCTTGACAAAACATCCAAATTTTCTAAAGTCTGATACGCGAAACCAAAAACTACAAAGGCCTAGGGGAAACATGCACATACCTTTGTAATCAGGCGAGTTTCCACTTTCAGATGCAACAGAAATTCCTCGAGTGCGTCATTCCGTTCGCGAGACATGGGAGTTTGAAGTTAAGGAATGGTTGAGAACCCATCAAAATTTTCGCAATTCTGATACTCGAAACCAATAACTACAAAGGCCTAGGGGGAAAATGCACATACCTTTGTAATCGGGCGAGTTTCCACTTTCAGATGCAACATGAATTTCTCGAGTAGGTCATGCCGTTCGCGAGATACGGGAGTTTGAAGTTAAGGAATGGTTGAGGAACCATCAAAATTTTCGCAATTCCGATGCTAGAAACCAATAACTATAATGGCCTAGGGGAAAATACACATACCGTTGTAATCGGGCGAGTTTCTGCTTTCAGATGCAACAGGAATTTCTCGAGTTCGTCTTGCGTTCGCGAGATATGGGAGTTTGAAGTTAAGGAATGGTTGAGAAACCATCAAAATTTTCGCAAGTCTGATACTCGAAACCAATAACTACAATGGCCTAGGGGCAAAGTACACACACCATTCTAATCGGGCGAGTTTCTACTTTCAGATGCAACAGGAATTTCTCGAGTCCGTCATTCCGTTCGCGAGACATGGGAGTTTGAGGTTAAGGAATGGTTGAAAAACCATCAGAATTTTCGCAATTCTGATACTCGAAACCAATAACTGGAATGGCCTAGTGGAAAGTACTCACACCCTTGTAATCGTGAGAGTATCTACTTTCAGATGCATCAGGAATTTCTCGAGTTCGTCATGCCGTTCGCGAGATATGGGAGTTTGAAGTTAAGGAATGGTTGAGAAACCATCAAAATTTTCGCAATTCTGATGCTAGAAACCAACAACTACAATGGCCTAAGGTGAAAATACACATACCGTTGTAATCGGGCGAGTTTCTGCTTTCAGATGCAACAGGAATTTCTCGAGTTCGTCAATCCGTTCGCGAGATATGGGAGTTTGAAGTTAAGGAATGCTTGAGAAAACATCCAAATTTTCGCATGTCTGATACTCGAAACCAACAACTACAAAGGCCTAGGGGAAAAATGCACATACCTTTGTAATCGGGCGAGTTTCCACTTTCAGATGCAACAGGAATTCCTCGAGTGCGTCATTCCGTTCGCGAGACATGGGAGTTTGAAGTTAAGGAATGGTTGAGAGACCATCAAAATTTTCGCAATTCTGATACTCGAAACCAATAACTACAAAGGCCTAGGGGGAAAATGCACATACCTTTGTAATCGGGCGAGTTTCCACTTTCAGATGCAACAGGAATTTCTCGAGTTCGTCATTCCGTTCGCGAGATATGGGAGTCTGAAGTTAAGGAATGGTTGAGAAACCATCAAAATTTTCGCAATTCTGACGCTAGAAACCAATAACTACAATGGCCTAGGGGAAAATACACAAACCTTTGTAATCGGGCGAGTTTCCACTTTCAGATGCAACAGGAATTTCTCGAGTTCGTCAATCCATTCGCGAGATATGGGAGTTTGAAGTTAAGGAATGCTTGACAAAACATCCAAATTTTCGCAAGTCTGATACGCGAAACCAAAAACTACAAAGGCCTAGGGGATAAATGCACATACCTTTGTAATTAGGCGAGTTTCCACTTTCAGATGCAACAGAAATACCTCGAGTGCGTCATTCCGTTCGCGAGGCATGGGAGTTTGAATGTTAGGAATGGTTGAGAAACCATCAAAATTTTCGCAATTCTGATACTCGAAACCAATAACTACAAAGGCCTAGGGGAAAAATGCACATACCGTTGAAATCGGTCGAGATTCTGCTTTCAGATGCAACAGGAATTTCTCGAGTTCGTCAATCCGTTCGCGAAATATGGGAGTTTGAAGTTAAGGAATGCTTGAGAAAACATCCAAATTTTCGCAAGTCTGATTCGCGAAACCAATAACTACAAAGGCCTAGGGGAAAAATGCACATACCTTTGTAATCGGGCGAGTTTCCACTTTCAGATGCAACAGGAATTTATCGAGTGCGTCAGTCCGTTCGCGAGACATGGGAGTTTGAAGTTAAGGAATGGTTGAGAACCCATCAAAATTTTCGCAATTCTGATACTCGAAACCAATAACTACAAAGGCCTAGGGGGAAAATGCACATACCTTTGTAATCGGGCGAGTTTCCACTTTCAGATGCAACATGAATTTCTCGAGTAGGTCATGCCGTTCGCGAGATACGGGAGTTTGAAGTTAAGGAATGGTTGAGAAACCATCAAAATTTTCGCAATTCTGATGCTAGAAACCAATAACTACAATGGCCTAGAGGAAAAATACACATACCGTTGTAATCGGGCGAGTTTCTGCTTTCAGATGCAACAGGAATTTCTCGAGTTCGTCAATCCGTTCGCGAGATATGGAAGTTAGAAGTTATGGAATGCTTGAGAAACCATCAAAACTATCGCAAGTCTGACTTTAGAAACCAATAACTACAATGGCCTAGGGGAAAATACACATACCGTTGTAATCGGGCGAGTTTCTGCTTTCAGATGCAACAGGAATTTCTCGAGTTAGTCAATCCGTTCGCGAGAAATGGGAGTTTGAAGTTAAGGAATGCTTGAGAAAACATCCAAATTTTTGCAAGTCTGATACGCGAAACCAATAACTACAAAGGCCTAGGGGAAAAATGCACATACCTTTGTAATCGGGCGAGTTTCCACTTTCAGATGCAACAGGAATTTCTCGAGTTCGTCAATCCGTTCGCGAGATATGGGAGATAGAAGTTGTGGCATGCTTGAGAAACCATCAAAATTTTCGCAAGTCTGATACTCGAAACCAATAACTACTATGGCCTAGGGCAAAAATACACATACCGTTGAAATCGGGCGAGTTTCTGCTTGCAGATGCAACAGGAATTTCTCGAGTTCGTCAATCCGTTCGCGAGACATGGGAGTTTGAAGGTAAGGAATGCTTGAGAAACCATCAAAATTTTCGCAAGTCTGATACTCGAAACCAATAACTACAAAGGCCTAGGGGAAAAATGCACATAGCTTTGTAATCGGGCTAGTTTCCACTTTCAGATGCAACAGGAATTTATCGAGTGCGTCAGTCAGTTCGCGAGATATGGGAGTCTGAAGTTAAGGAATGGTTGAGAAACCATCAAAATTTTCGCAATTCTGACGCTAGAAACCAACAACTACAATGGCCTAGGGGAAAATACACATACCGTTGTAATCGGGCGAGTTTCCACTTTCAGATGCAACAGGAATTTCTCGAGTTCGTCATTCCGTTCGCCAGACATGGGTGTTTGAAGTTAAGGAATGATTGAGAAACCATCAAAATTTTCGCAAGTCTGATACTTGAAACCAATAACTGGAATGGCCTAGGGGGAAAATGCACATACCTTTGTAATCGGGCGAGTTTCCACTTTCAGATGCAACAGGAATTTCTCGAGTTCGTCATACCGTTCGCGAGATATGGGAGTCTGAAGTTAAGGAATGGTTGAGAAACCATCAAAATTTTCGCAAGTCTGATGCTCGAAACCAATAACTACAATGGCCTAAGGTGAAAATACACATACCGTTGTAATCGGGCGAGGTTCTGCTTTCAGATGCAACAGGAATTTCTCGAGTTCGTCAATCCGTTCGCGAGATATGGGAGTTTGAAGTTAAGGAATGCTTGAGAAAACATCCAAATTTTCAGAAGTCTGATACTCGAAACCAACAACTACAAAGGCCTAGGGGAAAAATGCACATACCTTTGTAATCGGGCGAGTTTCCACTTTCAGATGCAACAGGAATTTCTCGAGTTCGTCATTCCGTTCGCGAGATATGGGAGTCTGAAATTAAGGAATGGTTGAGAAACCATCAAAATTTTCGCAATTCTGACGCTAGAAACCAATAACTACAATGGCCTAGGGGAAAATACACATACCTTTGTAATCGGGCGAGTTTCCACTTTCAGATGCAACAGGAATTTCTCGAGTTCGTCAATCCATTCGCGAGATATGGGAGTTTGAAGTTAAGTAATGCTTGACAAAACATCCAAATTTTCGCAAGTCTGATACGCGAAACCAAAAACTACAAAGGCCTAGGGGAAAAATGCACATACCGTTGTAATCGGGCGAGCTTCTGCTTTCAGATGCAACAGGAATTTCTCGAGTTAGTCAATCCGTTCGCGAGAAATGGGAGTTTGAAGTTAAGGAATGCTTGAGAAAACATCCAAATTTTCGCAAGTCTGATACGCGAAACCAATAACTACAAAGGCCTAGGGGAAAAATGCACATACCTTTGTAATCGGGCGAGTTTCCACTTTCAGATGCAACAGGAATTTCTCGAGTTCGTCAATCCGTTCGCGAGATATGGGAGATAGAAGTTGTGGCATGCTTGAGAAACCATCAAAATTTTCGCAAGTCTGATACTCGAAACCAATAACTACTATGGCCTAGGGCAAAAATACACATACCGTTGAAATCGGGCGAGTTTCTGCTTGCAGATGCAACAGGAATTTCTCGAGTTCGTCAATCCGTTCGCGAGACATGGGAGTTTGAAGGTAAGGAATGCTTGAGAAACCATCAAAATTTTCGCAAGTCTGATACTCGAAACCAATAACTACAAAGGCCTAGGGGAAAAATGCACATAGCTTTGTAATCGGGCTAGTTTCCACTTTCAGATGCAACAGGAATTTATCGAGTGCGTCAGTCAGTTCGCGAGATATGGGAGTCTGAAGTTAAGGAATGGTTGAGAAACCATCAAAATTTTCGCAATTCTGACGCTAGAAACCAACAACTACAATGGCCTAGGGGAAAATACACATACCGTTGTAATCGGGCGAGTTTCCACTTTCAGATGCAACAGGAATTTCTCGAGTTCGTCATTCCGTTCGCCAGACATGGGTGTTTGAAGTTAAGGAATGATTGAGAAACCATCAAAATTTTCGCAAGTCTGATACTTGAAACCAATAACTGGAATGGCCTAGGGGGAAAATGCACATACCTTTGTAATCGGGCGAGTTTCCACTTTCAGATGCAACAGGAATTTCTCGAGTTCGTCATACCGTTCGCGAGATATGGGAGTCTGAAGTTAAGGAATGGTTGAGAAACCATCAAAATTTTCGCAAGTCTGATGCTCGAAACCAATAACTACAATGGCCTAAGGTGAAAATACACATACCGTTGTAATCGGGCGAGGTTCTGCTTTCAGATGCAACAGGAATTTCTCGAGTTCGTCAATCCGTTCGCGAGATATGGGAGTTTGAAGTTAAGGAATGCTTGAGAAAACATCCAAATTTTCAGAAGTCTGATACTCGAAACCAACAACTACAAAGGCCTAGGGGAAAAATGCACATACCTTTGTAATCGGGCGAGTTTCCACTTTCAGATGCAACAGGAATTTCTCGAGTTCGTCATTCCGTTCGCGAGATATGGGAGTCTGAAATTAAGGAATGGTTGAGAAACCATCAAAATTTTCGCAATTCTGACGCTAGAAACCAATAACTACAATGGCCTAGGGGAAAATACACATACCTTTGTAATCGGGCGAGTTTCCACTTTCAGATGCAACAGGAATTTCTCGAGTTCGTCAATCCATTCGCGAGATATGGGAGTTTGAAGTTAAGTAATGCTTGACAAAACATCCAAATTTTCGCAAGTCTGATACGCGAAACCAAAAACTACAAAGGCCTAGGGGAAAAATGCACATACCGTTGTAATCGGGCGAGCTTCTGCTTTCAGATGCAACAGGAATTTCTCGAGTTCGTCAATCCGTTCGCGAAATATGGGAGTTTGAAGTTAAGGAATGCTTGAGAAATCATCAAAATTTTCGCAAGTCTGTTACACGAATCCAATAACAGCTATGGCCTAGGGCAAAAATACACATACAGTTGTAATCGGGCGAGGTTCTGCTGTCAGACGCAACAGGAATTTCTCGAGTTCGTCAACCCGTTCGCGAGATACGGGAGTTTGAAATTAAGGAATGGTTGAGAAACCTTCAAAATTTTCCCTTATCTGATACTCGAAACCAATAACTGGAATGGACTTGGACAAAAATACACGTACCGTTGTAATCGGGCGAGTTTCCATTTTCAAATGCAACAGGAATTTCTCGAGTTCCTCATTCCGTTCGCGAGATATGGGAGTTTGAAGTTAAGGAATGGTTGAGAAACCATCAAAATTTTCGCAATTCTGATGCTAGAAACCAATAACTACAATGGCCTAGGAGAAAAATACACATACCGTTGTAATCGGGCGAGTTTCTGCTTTCAGATGCAACAGGTGTTTCTCGAGTTCGTCAATCCGTGCGCGAGATATGGGAGTTTGAAATTAAGGAATGCTTGAGAAACCATCAAAATTTTCGCAAGTCTGATACTCGAAACAAATAACTACAAAGGCCTAGGGGAAAAATGCGAATAACTCTGTAATCGGGCGTGTTTCCACTTTCCGATGCAACAGGAATTTCTCGAGTTTGTCATTTCGTTCGCGAGATATGGGAGTCTGAAGTTAAGGAATGCTTGAGAATACATCCAAATTTTCGCAAGTCTGATACTCGAAACCAATAACTACAAAGGCCTTGGGGAAAAATGCACATACCTTTGTAATCGGGCGAGATTCCACTTTCAGATGCAACGGGAATTTCTCGAGTTCGTCATTTCGTTCGCGAGATATGGGTGTCTGAAGTTAAGGAATGATTGAGAAACCATCAAAATTTTCGCAAGTCTGAAACTAGAAACCAATAACTGAAATAGCCTAGGGGAAAAATGCACATACCTTTGTAATTAGGCGAGTTTCCACTTTCAGATGCAACAGAAATACCTCGAGTGCGTCATTCCGTTCGCGAGGCATGGGAGTTTGAATGTTAGGAATGGTTGAGAAACCATCAAAATTTTCGCAATTCTGATACTCGAAACCAATAACTACAAAGGCCTAGGGGAAAAATGCACATACCGTTGAAATCGGTCGAGTTTCTGCTTTCAGATGCAACAGGAATTTCTCGAGTTCGTCAATCCGTTCGCGAAATAAGGGAGTTTGAAGTTAAGGAATGCTTGAGAAAACATCCAAATTTTCGCAAGTCTGATTCGCGAAACCAATAACTACAAAGGCCTAGGGGAAAAATGCACATACCTTTGTAATCGGGCGAGTTTCCACTTTCAGATGCAACAGGAATTTATCGAGTGCGTCAGTCCGTTCGCGAGACATGGGAGTTTGAAGTTAAGGAATGGTTGAGAACCCATCAAAATTTTCGCAATTCTGATACTCGAAACCAATAACTACAAAGGCCTAGGGGGAAAATGCACATACCTTTGTAATCGGGCGAGTTTCCACTTTCAGATGCAACATGAATTTCTCGAGTAGGTCATGCCGTTCGCGAGATATGGAAGTTAGAAGTTATGGAATGCTTGAGAAACCATCAAAACTATCGCAAGTCTGACTTTAGAAACCAATAACTACAATGGCCTAGGGGAAAATACACATACCGTTGTAATCGGGCGAGTTTCTGCTTTCAGATGCAACAGGAATTTCTCGAGTTAGTCAATCCGTTCGCGAGAAATGGGAGTTTGAAGTTAAGGAATGCTTGAGAAAACATCCAAATTTTCGCAAGTCTTATACGCGAAACCAATAACTACAAAGGCCTAGGGGAAAAATGCACATACCTTTGTAATCGGGCGAGTTTCCACTTTCAGATGCAACAGGAATTTCTCGAGTTCGTCAATCCGTTCGCGAGATATGGGAGATAGAAGTTGTGGCATGCTTGAGAAACCATCAAAATTTTCGCAAGTCTGATACTCGAAACCAATAACTACTATGGCCTAGGGCAAAAATACACATACCGTTGAAATCGGGCGAGTTTCTGCTTGCAGATGCAACAGGAATTTCTCGAGTTCGTCAATCCGTTCGCGAGACATGGGAGTTTGAAGGTAAGGAATGCTTGAGAAACCACCAAAATTTTCGCAAGTCTGATACTCGAAACCAATAACTACAAAGGCCTAGGGGAAAAATGCACATAGCTTTGTAATCGGGCTAGTTTCCACTTTCAGATGCAACAGGAATTTATCGAGTGCGTCAGTCAGTTCGCGAGATATGGGAGTCTGAAGTTAAGGAATGGTTGAGAAACCATCAAAATTTTCGCAATTCTGACGCTAGAAACCAACAACTACAATGGCCTAGGGGAAAATACACATACCGTTGTAATCGGGCGAGTTTCCACTTTCAGATGCAACAGGAATTTCTCGAGTTCGTCATTCCGTTCGCCAGACATGGGTGTTTGAAGTTAAGGAATGATTGAGAAACCATCAAAATTTTCGCAAGTCTGATACTTGAAACCAATAACTGGAATGGCCTAGGGGGAAAATGCACATACCTTTGTAATCGGGCGAGTTTCCACTTTCAGATGCAACAGGAATTTCTCGAGTTCGTCATACCGTTCGCGAGATATGGGAGTCTGAAGTTAAGGAATGGTTGAGAAACCATCAAAATTTTCGCAAGTCTGATGCTCGAAACCAATAACTACAATGGCCTAAGGTGAAAATACACATACCGTTGTAATCGGGCGAGGTTCTGCTTTCAGATGCAACAGGAATTTCTCGAGTTCGTCAATCCGTTCGCGAGATATGGGAGTTTGAAGTTAAGGAATGCTTGAGAAAACATCCAAATTTTCAGAAGTCTGATACTCGAAACCAACAACTACAAAGGCCTAGGGGAAAAATGCACATACCTTTGTAATCGGGCGAGTTTCCACTTTCAGATGCAACAGGAATTTCTCGAGTTCGTCATTGCGTTCGCGAGATATGGGAGTCTGAAATTAAGGAATGGTTGAGAAACCATCAAAATTTTCGCAATTCTGACGCTAGAAACCAATAACTACAATGGCCTAGGGGAAAATACACATACCTTTGTAATTGGGCGAGTTTCCACTTTCAGATGCAACAGGAATTTCTCGAGTTCGTCAATCCATTCGCGAGATATGGGAGTTTGAAGTTAAGTAATGCTTGACAAAACATCCAAATTTTCGCAAGTCTGATACGCGAAACCAAAAACTACAAAGGCTTAGGGGAAAAATGCACATACCGTTGAAATCGGGCGAGTTTCTGCTTTCAGATGCAACAGGAATTTCTCGAGTTCGTCAATCCGTTCGCGAAATATGGGAGTTTGAAGTTAAGGAATACTTGAGAAAACATCCAAATTTTCGCAAGTCTGATTCGCGAAACCAATAACTACAAAGGCCTAGGGGAAAAATGCACATAGCTTTGTAATCGGGCTAGTTTCCACTTTCAGATGCAACAGGAATTTATCGAGTGCGTCAGTCAGTTCGCGAGACATGGGAGTTTGAAGTTAAGGAATGGTTGAGAACCCATCAAAATTTTCGCAATTCTGATACTCGAAACCAATAACTACAAAGGCCTAGGGGGAAAATGCACATACCTTTGTAATCGGGCGAGTTTCCACTTTCAGATGCAACATGAATTTCTCGAGTAGGTCATGCCGTTCGCGAGATACGGGAGTTTGAAGTTAAGGAGTGGTTGAGAAACCATCAAAATTTTCGCAATTCTGATGCTAGAAACCAATAACTACAATGACCTAGGGGAAAAATACACATACCGTTGTAATCGGGCGAGTTTCTGCTTTCAGATGCAACAGGAATTTCTGGAGTTCGTCAATCCGTTCGCGAGATATGGAAGTTAGAAGTTATGGAATGCTTGAGAAACCACCAAAACTATCGCAAGTCTGACTTTAGAAACCAATAACTACAATGGCCTAGGGGAAAATACACATACCGTTGTAATCGGGCGAGTTTCTGCTTTCAGATGCAACAGGAATTTCTCGAGTGCGTCATTCCGTTTGCGAGACATGGGAGTTTGAAGTTAAGGAATGGTTGAAAAACCATCAAAATTTTCGCAATTCTGATACTCGAAACCAATAACTACAAAGGCCTAGGGGGAAAATGCACATACCTTTGTAATCGGGCGAGTTTCCACTTTCAGATGCAACAGGAATTTATCGAGTGCGTCATTCCGTTCGCGAGACATGGGAGTTTGAAGTTAAGGACTGGTTGAGAACCCATCAAAATTTTCGCAATTCTGATGCTAGAAACCAATAACTACAATGGCCTAAGGGGAAAATACACATACCTTTGTAATCGGGCGAGTTTCTGCTTTCAGATGCAACAGGAATTTCTCGAGTTCGTCAATCCGTTCGCGAGATATGGGAGTTTGAAGATAAGGAATGCTTGAGAAAACATCCAAATTTTCACAAGTCTGATACTCGAAACCAATCACTACAAAGGCCTAGGGGAAAAATGCACACACCTTTGTAATCGGGCGAGTTTCCGCATTCAGATGCAACAGGAATTTCTCGAGTTCTTCATTCCGTTCGCGAGATATGGGAGTTGGAAGTTGTGGCATGCTTGAGAAACCATCAAAATTTTCGCAATTCTGATACACGAATCCAATAACATCTATGGCCTAGGGCAAAAATACACATACCTTTGTAATCGGGCGAGTTTCCACTTTCAGATGCAACGGGAATTTCTCGTGTTCGTCATTCCGTTCGCGAGACATGGGACTTTGAAGTTAAGGAATGTTTGAGAAACCATCCAAATTTTCGCAATTCTGATACTCGAAACCAATAACTAAAAGAGGCCTAGGGGGAAAATGCACATACCTTTGTAATCGGGCGAGTTTCCACTTTCAGATGCAACAGGAATTTCTCGAGTTCGTCATTTCGTTCGCGAGATATGGGTGTCTGAAATTAAGGAATGGTTGAGAAACCATCAAAATTTCGCAAGTCTGATACTCGAAACCAATAACTACCAAGGCCTAGGGGAAAAACACACATATCTTTGTAATCGGGCGAGTTTCTACTTTAAGATGCAACAGGAATTTCTCGAGTTCGTCAATCCGTTCGCGAGAAATGGGAGTTTGAAGTTAAGAAATGTTTGAGAAACTATCAAAATTTTCGCAATTCTGATACTCGAAACCAATAACTAAAAGAGGCCTAGGGGGAAAATGCACATACCTTTGTAATCGGGCGAGTTTCCACTTTCAGATGCAACGGGAATTTCTCGTGTTCGTCATTCCGTTCGCGAGACATGGGACTTTGAAGTTAAGGAATGCTTGAGAAACCATCAAAATTTTCGCAATTCTGATACTCGAAACCAATAACTAAAAGAGGCCCAGGGGGAAAATGCACATACCTTTGTAATCGGGCGAGTTTCCACTTTCAGATGCAACAGGAATTTCTCGAGTTCGTCATACCGTTCGCGAGATATGGGAGTCTGAAGTTAAGGAATGGTTGAGAAACCATCAAAATTTTCGCAAGTCTGATGCTCGAAACCAATAACTACAATGGCCTAAGGTGAAAATACACATACCGTTGTAATCGGGCGAGGTTCTGCTTTCAGATGCAACAGGAATTTCTCGAGTTCGTCAATCCGTTCGCGAGATATGGGAGTTTGAAGTTAAGGAATGCTTGAGAAAACATCCAAATTTTCAGAAGTCTGATACTCGAAACCAACAACTACAAAGGCCTAGGGGAAAAATGCACATACCTTTGTAATCGGGCGAGTTTCCACTTTCAGATGCAACAGGAATTTCTCGAGTTCGTCATTCCGTTCGCGAGATATGGGAGTCTGAAATTAAGGAATGGTTGAGAAACCATCAAAATTTTCGCAATTCTGACGCTAGAAACCAATAACTACAATGGCCTAGGGGAAAATACACATACCTTTGTAATCGGGCGAGTTTCCACTTTCAGATGCAACAGGAATTTCTCGAGTTCGTCAATCCATTCGCGAGATATGGGAGTTTGAAGTTAAGTAATGCTTGACAAAACATCCAAATTTTCGCAAGTCTGATACGCGAAACCAAAAACTACAAAGGCCTAGGGGAAAAATGCACATACCGTTGAAATCGGGCGAGTTTCTGCTTTCAGATGCAACAGGAATTTCTCGAGTTCGTCAATCCGTTCGCGAAATATGGGAGTTTGAAGTTAAGGAATACTTGAGAAAACATCCAAATTTTCGCAAGTCTGATTCGCGAAACCAAAAACTACAAAGGCCTAGGGGAAAAATGCACATAGCTTTGTAATCGGGCTAGTTTCCACTTTCAGATGCAACAGGAATTTATCGAGTGCGTCAGTCAGTTCGCGAGACATGGGAGTTTGAAGTTAAGGAATGGTTGAGAACCCATCAAAATTTTCGCAATTCTGATACTCGAAACCAATAACTACAAAGGCCTAGGGGGAAAATGCACATACCTTTGTAATCGGGCGAGTTTCCACTTTCAGATGCAACATGAATTTCTCGAGTAGGTCATGCCGTTCGCGAGATACGGGAGTTTGAAGTTAAGGAGTGGTTGAGAAACCATCAAAATTTTCGCAATTCTGATGCTAGAAACCAATAACTACAATGACCTAGGGGAAAAATACACATACCGTTGTAATCGGGCGAGTTTCTGCTTTCAGATGCAACAGGAATTTCTGGAGTTCGTCAATCCGTTCGCGAGATATGGAAGTTAGAAGTTATGGAATGCTTGAGAAACCATCAAAACTATCGCAAGTCTGACTTTAGAAACCAATAACTACAATGGCCTAGGGGAAAATACACATACCGTTGTAATCGGGCGAGTTTCTGCTTTCAGATGCAACAGGAATTTCTCGAGTGCGTCATTCCGTTTGCGAGACATGGGAGTTTGAAGTTAAGGAATGGTTGAAAAACCATCAAAATTTTCGCAATTCTGATACTCGAAACCAATAACTACAAAGGCCTAGGGGGAAAATGCACATACCTTTGTAATCGGGCGAGTTTCCACTTTCAGATGCAACAGGAATTTATCGAGTGCGTCATTCCGTTCGCGAGACATGGGAGTTTGAAGTTAAGGACTGGTTGAGAACCCATCAAAATTTTCGCAATTCTGATGCTAGAAACCAATAACTACAATGGCCTAAGGGGAAAATACACATACCTTTGTAATCGGGCGAGTTTCTGCTTTCAGATGCAACAGGAATTTCTCGAGTTCGTCAATCCGTTCGCGAGATATGGGAGTTTGAAGATAAGGAATGCTTGAGAAAACATCCAAATTTTCACAAGTCTGATACTCGAAACCAATCACTACAAAGGCCTAGGGGAAAAATGCACATACCTTTGTAATCGGGCGAGTTTCCGCATTCAGATGCAACAGGAATTTCTCGAGTTCTTCATTCCGTTCGCGAGATATGGGAGTTGGAAGTTGTGGCATGCTTGAGAAACCATCAAAATTTTCGCAATTCTGATACACGAATCCAATAACATCTATGGCCTAGGGCAAAAATACACATACCTTTGTAATCGGGCGAGTTTCCACTTTCAGATGCAACGGGAATTTCTCGTGTTCGTCATTCCGTTCGCGAGACATGGGACTTTGAAGTTAAGGAATGTTTGAGAAACCATCAAAATTTTCGCAATTCTGATACTCGAAACCAATAACTAAAAGAGGCCTAGGGGGAAAATGCACATACCTTTGTAATCGGGCGAGTTTCCACTTTCAGATGCAACAGGAATTTCTCGAGTTCGTCATTTCGTTCGCGAGATATGGGTGTCTGAAATTAAGGAATGGTTGAGAAACCATCAAAATTTCGCAAGTCTGATACTCGAAACCAATAACTACCAAGGCCTAGGGGAAAAACACACATATCTTTGTAATCGGGCGAGTTTCTACTTTAAGATGCAACAGGAATTTCTCGAGTTCGTCAATCCGTTCGCGAGAAATGGGAGTTTGAAGTTAAGAAATGTTTGAGAAACTATCAAAATTTTCGCAATTCTGATACTCGAAACCAATAACTAAAAGAGGCCTAGGGGGAAAATGCACATACCTTTGTAATCGGGCGAGTTTCCACTTTCAGATGCAACGGGAATTTCTCGTGTTCGTCATTCCGTTCGCGAGACATGGGACTTTGAAGTTAAGGAATGCTTGAGAAACCATCAAAATTTTCGCAATTCTGATACTCGAAACCAATAACTAAAAGAGGCCTAGGGGGAAAATGCACATACCTTTGTAATCGGGCGAGTTTCCACTTTCAGATGCAACAGGAATTTCTCGAGTTCGTCATTTCGTTCGCGAGATATGGGTGTCTGAAATTAAGGAATGGTTGAGAAACCATCAAAATTTCGCAAGTCTGATACTCGAAACCAATAACTACAATGGCCTAGGGGGAAAATACACATACCGTTGTAATCGGGCGAGTTTCTGCTTTCAGATGCAACAGGAATTTCTCGAGTTCGTCTATCCGTTCGCGAGATATGGGAGTTTGAAATTAAGGAATGGTTGAGAAACCATCAAAATTTTCGCAAGTCTGATACTCGAAACCAATAACTACCAAGGCCTAGGGGAAAAACACACATATCTTTGTAATCGGGCGAGTTTCTACTTTAAGATGCAACAGGAATTTCTCAAGTTCGTCAATCCGTTCGCGAGAAAAGGGAGTTTGAAGTTAAGAAATGTTTGAGAAACTATCAAAATTTTCGCAATTCTGATGCTAGAAACCAATAACTACAATGGCCTAAGGGGAAAATACACATACCTTTGTAATCGGGCGAGTTTCTGCTTTCAGATGCAACAGGAGTTTCTCGAGTTCGTGAATCCGTTCGCGAGACATGGGAGTTTGAAGTTAAGGAATGGTTGAGAAACCATCAAAATTTTCGCAATTCTGATACTCGAAACCAATAACTACAAAGACCTAGGGGAAAAATGCACATACCTTTATAATTGGGCGAGTTTCCAGTTTCAGATGCAACAGCAATTTCTCGAGATCGTCAGTCCGTTCGAGAGATATGGGAGTTTGAAGTTAAGGAATGTTTGGGAAACCCTCAAAATTTTCGCAAGTCTGATACTCGAAACCAATAACTACAATGGCCTAAGGGGAAAATACACATACCGTTGTAATCGGGCGAGTTTCTGCTTTCAGATGCAACAGGAATTTCTCGAGTTCGTCAATCCGTTCGCGAGATTTGGGAGTTAGAATTTATGGAATGCTTGAGAAACCATCATAATTTTCGCAAGTCTGATACTCGAAACCAATAACTACAAAGGCCTATGGGAAAAATGCACATACCTTTGTAATCGGGCGAGTTTCCACTTTCAGATGCAACCGGAATTTCTCGAGATCGTCATTCCGTTCGCGAGATATGGGAGTCTGAAGTTAAGGAATGGTTGAGAAACCATCAAAATTTTCGCAATTCTGACGCTAGAAACCAACAACTACAATGGCCTAGGGGAAAATACACATACCGTTGTAATCGGGCGAGTTTCTGCTTTCAGATGCAATAGGAATTTCTCGAGTTCGTCAATGCGTTCGCGAGATATGGGAGGTTGAAGTTAAGGAATGGTTGAGAAACCATCAAAATTTTCACAAGTCTGATACTCGAAACCAATAACTACAATGGCCTAGGGGGAAAATACATATTCCGTTGTAATCGGGCGAGTTTCTGCTTTCTGATGCAACAGGTGTTTCTCGAGTTCGTCATTTCGTTCGCGAGATATGTGTGTCTGAAGTTAAGGAATGGTTGAGAAACCATCAAAATTTTCGCAAGTCTGATACTCGAAAACAATAACTACAAAGACATAGGGGAAAAGTGCATATACCTTTGTAATCGGGCGAGTTTCCATTCTCAGATGCAACAGGAATTTCTCGAGTTCCTCATTCCGTTCGCGAGATATGGGAGTTTGAAATTAAGGAATGGTTGAGAAACCATCAAAATTTTCGCAATTCTAATGCTAGAAACCAATAACTACAATGGCCTAGGGGAAAAATACACATACCGTTGTAATCGGGCGAGCTTCTGCTTTCAGATGCAACAGGAATTTCTCGAGTTCGTCAATCCGTTCGCGAAATATGGGAGTTTGAAGTTAAGGAATGCTTGAGAAATCATCAAAATTTTCGCAAGTCTGTTACACGAATCCAATAACAGCTATGGCCTAGGGCAAAAATACACATACAGTTGTAATCGGGCGAGGTTCTGCTGTCAGACGCAACAGGAATTTCTCGAGTTCGTCAACCCGTTCGCGAGATACGGGAGTTTGAAATTAAGGAATGGTTGAGAAACCTTCAAAATTTTCCCTTATCTGATACTCGAAACAAATAACTGGAATGGACTTGGACAAAAATACACGTACCGTTGTAATCGGGCGAGTTTCCATTTTCAAATGCAACAGGAATTTCTCGAGTTCCTCATTCCGTTCGCGAGATATGGGAGTTTGAAGTTAAGGAATGGTTGAGAAACCATCAAAATTTTCGCAATTCTGATGCTAGAAACCAATAACTACAATGGCCTAGGAGAAAAATACACATACCGTTGTAATCGGGCGAGTTTCTGCTTTCAGATGCAACAGGTGTTTCTCGAGTTCGTCAATCCGTGCGCGAGATATGGGAGTTTGAAATTAAGGAATGCTTGAGAAACCATCAAAATTTTCGCAAGTCTGATACTCGAAACAAATAACTACAAAGGCCTAGGGGAAAAATGCGAATAACTCTGTAATCGGGCGTGTTTCCACTTTCCGATGCAACAGGAATTTCTCGAGTTTGTCATTTCGTTCGCGAGATATGGGAGTCTGAAGTTAAGGAATGCTTGAGAATACATCCAAATTTTCGCAAGTCTGATACTCGAAACCAATAACTACAAAGGCCTTGGGGAAAAATGCACATACCTTTGTAATCGGGCGAGATTCCACTTTCAGATGCAACGGGAATTTCTCGAGTTCGTCATTTCGTTCGCGAGATATGGGTGTCTGAAGTTAAGGAATGATTGAGAAACCATCAAAATTTTCGCAAGTCTGAAACTAGAAACCAATAACTGAAATAGCCTAGGGGAAAAGTACACACACCATTGTAATCGTGCGAGTTTCTACTTTCAGATGCAACAGGAATTTCTCGAGTTCGTCAATCCGTTCGCGAGATATGGGAGTTTGAAGTTAAGGAATGGTTGAGAAACCATCAAAATTTTCGCAAGTCGGATACTCGAAAACAATAACTACAAAGGCATAGGGGAAAAGTGCACATACCTTTGTAATCGGGCGAGTTTCCATTTTCAGATGCAACAGGAATTTCTCGAGTTCCTCATTCCGTTCGCGAGATATGGGAGCTTGAAGTTAAAGAATGGTTGAGAAACCATCAAAATTTTCGCAATTCTGATGCTAGAAACCAATAACTACAATGGCCTAGGGGAAAAATACACATACCGTTGTAATCGGGCGAGTTTCTGCTTTCAGATGCAACAGGAATTTCTCGAGTTCGTCAATCCGTTCGCGAGATATGGGAGTTTGAAGTTAAGGAATGGTTGAGAAACCTTCAAAATTTTCCCTGATCTGATACTTGAAACCAGTAACTGGAACGGCCTAGGTCAAAAATACACGTACGGTTGTAATCGGGCGTGTTTCTGCTTTCAGATGCAATAGGAAATTCTCGAGTTCGTCAATCCGTTCGCGAGATATGGTAGTTTCAAGTTAAGGTATGGTTGAGAAACCATCAAAATTTTCGCAAGTCTGATACTCGAAACCAATAACTACAATGACCTAGGGGGAAAATATACATACCGTTGTAATCGGGCGAGCTTCTGCTTTCAGATGCAACAGGAATTTCTCGAGTTCGTAAATCCGTTCGCGAGATATGGGAGTCTGAAGTTAAGGAATGGTTGAGAAACCATCAAAATTTTCGCAAGTCTGATACTTGAAACCAATAACTGGAATGGCCTAGGGGGAAAATGCACATACCTTTGTAATCGGGCGAGTTTCCATTTTCAAATGCAACAGGAATTTCTCGAGTTCCTCATTCCGTTCGCGAGATATGGGAGTTTGAAGTTACGGAATGCTTGAGAAACCGTCAAAATTTTTGCAAGTCTGATACTCGAAACCAATAACTACAAAGGCCTAGGGGAAAAATGCACATACCGTTGTAATCGGGCGAGTTTCTGCTTTCAGATGCAACAGGAATTTCTCGAGTTCGTCAATCCGTTCGCGAGATATGGGAGTTAGAATTTATGGAATGCTTGTGAAACCATCATAATTTTCACAAGTCTGATACTCGAAACCAATAACTACAATGGCATAGGGGAAAAGTGCACATACCTTTGTAATCGGGCGAGTTTCCATTTTCAGATGCAACAGGAATTTCTCGAGTTCCTCATTCCGTTCGCGAGATATGGGAGTATGAAGTTAAGGAATGGTTGAGAAACCATCAAAATTTTCGCAATTCTGATGCTAGAAACCAATAACTACAATGGCCTAGGGGAAGAATACACATACAGTTATAATCGGGCGAGTTTCTGCTTTCAGATGCAACAGGAATTTCTCGAGTTCGTCAATCCGTTCGCGAGATATGGGAGTTAGAATTTTTGGAATGCTTGAGAAACCATCATAATTTTCGCAAGTCTGATACTCGAAACCAATAACTACAAAGTCCTAGGGGAAAAATGCACATACCTTTGTAATCGGGCGAGTTTCCACTTTCAGATGCAACCGGAATTTCTCGAGATCGTCATTCCGTTCGCGAGATATGGGTGTCTGAAGTTAAGGAATGTTTGAGAAACCATCAAAATTTTCGCAAGTCTGATACTTGAAACCAATAACTGAAATGGCCTAGGGGAAAAGTACACACACCATTGTAATCGTGCGAGTTTCTACTTTCAGATGCAACAGGAATTTCTCGAGTTCGTCAATCCGTTCGCGAGATATGGGAGTTTGAAGTTAAGGAATGGTTGAGAAACCATCAAAATTTTCGCAATTCTGATGCTAGAAACCAATAACTACAATGGCCTAGGGGAAAAATACACATACCGTTGTAATCGGGCGAGTTTCTGCTTTCAGATGCAATAGGAATTTCTCGAGTTCGTCAATGCGTTCGCGAGATATGGGAGGTTGAAGTTAAGGAATGGTTGAGAAACCATCAAAATTTTCACAAGTCTGATACTCGAAACCAATAACTACAATGGCCTAGGGGGAAAATACACATTCCGTTGTAATCGGGCGAGTTTCTGCTTTCTGATGCAACAGGTGTTTCTCGAGTTCGTCATTTCGTTCGCGAGATATGTGTGTCTGAAGTTAAGGAATGGTTGAGAAACCATCAAAATTTTCGCAAGTCTGATACTCGAAAACAATAACTACAAAGACATAGGGGAAAAGTGCATATACCTTTGTAATCGGGCGAGTTTCCATTCTCAGATGCAACAGGAATTTCTCGAGTTCCTCATTCCGTTCGCGAGATATGGGAGTTTGAAATTAAGGAATGGTTGAGAAACCATCAAAATTTTCGCAATTCTAATGCTAGAAACCAATAACTACAATGGCCTAGGGGAAAAATACACATACCGTTGTAATCGGGCGAGTTTCTGTTTTCAGATGCAACAGGAATTTCTCGAGTTCGTCAATCCGTTCGCGAGATATGGGAGTTTGAAGTTAAGGAATGGTTGAGAAACCTTCAAAATTTTCCCTGATCTGATACTTGAAACCAGTAACTGGAACGGCCTAGGTCAAAAATACACGTACCGTTGTAATCGGGCGTGTTTCTGCTTTCTGATGCAACAGGTGTTTCTCGAGTTCGTCATTTCGTTCGCGAGATATGTGTGTCTGAAGTTAAGGTATGGTTGAGAAACCATCAAAATTTTCGCAAGTCTGATACTCGAAACCAATAACTACAATGACCTAGGTGGAAAATATACATACCGTTGTAATCGGGCGAGCTTCTGCTTTCAGATGCAACAGGAATTTCTCGAGTTCGTCAATCCGTTCGCGAAATATGGGAGTTTGAAGTTAAGGAATGCTTGAGAAACCATCAAAATTTTCGCAAGTCTGTTACACGAATCCAATAACAGCTATGGCCTAGGGCAAAAATACACATACAGTTGTAATCGGGCGAGTTTCTGCTGTCAGACGCAACAGGAATTTCTCGAGTTCGTCAATCAGTTCGCGAGATACGGGAGTTTGAAATTAAGGAATGGTTTAGAAACCTTCAAAATTTTCCCTTATCTGATACTCGAAACCAATAACTGGAATGGCCTTGGACAAAAATACACGTACCGTTGTAATCGGGCGAGTTTCCATTTTCAAATGCAACAGGAATTTCTCGAGTTCCTCATTCCGTTCGCGAGATATGGGAGATTGAAGTTAAGGAATGGTTGAGAAACCATCAAAATTTTCGCAATTCTGATGCTAGAAACCAATAACTACAATGGCCTAGGAGAAAAATACACATACCGTTGTAATCGGGCGTGTTTCGACTTTCAGATGCTACAGGAATTTCTCGAGTTTGTCATTTCGTTCGCGAGATATGGGAGTCTGAAGTTAAGGAATGCTTGAGAAAACATCCAAATTTTCGCAAGTCTGATACTCCAAACCAATAACTACAAAGGCCTTGGGGAAAAATGCACATACCTTTGTAATCGGGCGAGTTTCCACTTTCAGATGCAACAGGAATTTCTCGAGTTCGTCATTTCGTTCGCGAGATATGGGTGTCTGAAGTTAAGGAATGATTGAGAAACCATCAAAATTTTCGCAAGTCTGAAACTAGAAACCAATAACTGAAATGGCCTAGGGGAAAAGTACACACACCATTGTAATCGTGCGAGTTTCTACTTTCAGATGCAACAGGAATTTCTCGAGTTCGTCAATCCGTTCGCGAGATATGGGAGTTTGAAGTTAAGGAATGGTTGAGAAACCATCAAAATTTTCGCAAGTCTGATACTCGAAAACAATAACTACAAAGGCATAGGGGAAAAGTGCACATACCTTTGTAATCGGGCGAGTTTCCATTTTCAGATGCAACAGGAATTTCTCGAGTTCCTCATTCCGTTCGCGAGATATGGGAGCTTGAAGTTAAGGAATGGTTGAGAAACCATCAAAATTTTCGCAATTCTGATGCTAGAAACCAATAACTACAATGGCCTAGGGGAAAAATACACATACCGTTGTAATCGGGCGAGTTTCTGCTTTCAGATGCAACAGGAATTTCTCGAGTTCGTCAATCCGTTCGCGAGATATGGGAGTTTGAAGTTAAGGAATGGTTGAGAAACCTTCAAAATTTTCCCTGATCTGATACTTGAAACCAGTAACTGGAACGGCCTAGGTCAAAAATACACGTACCGTTGTAATCGGGCGTGTTTCTGCTTTCAGATGCAATAGGAAATTCTCGAGTTCGTCAATCCGTTCGCGAGATACGGGAGTTTGAAATTAAGGAATGGTTGAGAAACCATCAAAATTTTCCCTTATCTGATACTCGAAACCAATAACTGGGATGGCCTTGGACAAAAATACACGTACCGTTGTAATCGGGCGAGTTTCCATTTTCAAATGCAACAGGAATTTCTCGAGTTCCTCATTCCGTTCGCGAGATATGGGAGTTTGAAGTTTAGGAATGGTTGAGAAACCATAAAAATTTTCGCAATTCTGATGCTAGAAACCAATAACTACAATGGCCTAGGAGAAAAATACACATACCGTTGTAATCGGGCGAGTTTCTGCTTTCAGATGCAACAGGTGTTTCTCGAGTTCGTCAATCCGTGCGCGAGATATCGGAGTTTGAAGTTAAGGAATGCTTGAGAAACCATCAAAATTTTCGCAAGTCTGATACTCGAAACCAATAACTACAAAGGCCTAGGGGAAAAATGCAAATACCTCTGTAATCGGGCGTGTTTCCACTTTCAGATGCAACAGGAATTTCTCGAGTTCGTCATTTCGTTCGCGAGATATGGGAGTCTGAAGTTAAGGAATGCTTGAGAAAACATCCAAATTTTCGCAAGTCTGATACTCGAAACCAATAACTACAAAGGCCTAGGGGAAAAATGCAAATACCTCTGTAATCGGGCGAGTTTCCATTTTCAGATGCAACAGGAATTTCTCGAGTTCCTCATTCCGTTCGCGAGATATGGGAGTTTGAAGTTAAGGAATGGTTGAGAAACCATCAAAATTTTCGCAATTCTGATGCTAGAAACCAATAACTACAATGCCCTAGGGTAAAAATACACATACCATTGTAATCGGGCGAGTTTCTGCTTTCAGATGCAACAGGAATTTCTCGAGTTCGTCAATCCGTTCGCGAGATATGGGAGTTAGAATTTATGGAATGCTTGAGAAACCATCATAATTTTCGCAAGTCTGATACTCGAAACCAATAACTACAAAGGCCTAGGGGAAAAGTGCACATACCTTTGTAATCGGGCGAGTTTCCATTTTCAGATGCAACAGGAATTTCTCGAGTTCCTCATTCCGTTCGCGAGATATGGGAGTTTGAAGTTATGGAATGGTTGAGAAGCTATCAAAATTTTCGCAAGTCTGATACTCGAAACCAACAACTACTGTGGTCTAGGGCAAAAATACACATACCGTTGTAATCGGGCGAGCTTCTACTTTCAGATGCAGTAGGAATTTCTCGAGTTCGTCAATCCGTTCGCGAGATTTGGGGGTTTGAAGTTAAGGAATGGTTGAGAAACTATCAAAATTTTCGCAAGTCTGATACTCGAAATCAATAACTGGAATGGCCTAGGGGAAAAGTACACATACCATTGCAATCGGACGAGTTTCTGCTTTCAGATGCAACTGGTATTTCTCTAGTTCGTCAATCCGTTCGCGAGATATGGGAGTTTGAAATTAAGGAATGGTTGAGAAAACATCCAAATTTTCACAAGTCTGATACTCCAAACCAATAACTACAAATGCCTAGGGGAAAAATGCACATACCTTTGTAATCGGGCGAGTTTCTGCTTTCTGATGCAACAGGTGTTTCTCGAGTTCGTCATTTCGTTCGCGAGATATGTGTGTCTGAAGTTGAGGAATGGTTGAGAAACCATCAAAATTTTCGCAAGTCTGATACTCGAAAATAATAACTACAAAGACATAGGGGAAAAGTGCATATACCTTTGTAATCGGGAGAGTTTCCATTCTCAGATGCAACAGGAATTTCTCGAGTTCTTCATTCCGTTCGCGACATATGGGAGTTTGAAGTTAAGGAATGGTTGAGAAACCATCAAAGTTTTCGCAATTCTGATGCTAGAAACCAATAACTACAACGGCCTAGGGGAAAAATACACATACCGTTGTAATCGGGCGAGTTTCTGCTTTCAGATGCAACAGGAATTTCTCGAGTTCGTCATTCCGTTCGCGAGATATGGGAGTTTGAAGTTAAGGAATGGTTGAGAAACCTTCAAAATTTTCCCTGATCTGATACTTGAAACCAGTAACTGGAACGGCCTAGGTCAAAAATACACGTACCGTTGTAATCGGGCGTGTTTCTGCTTTCAGATGCAATAGGAAATTCTCGAGTTCGTCAATCCGTTCGCGAGATATGGTAGTTTGAAGTTAAGGTATGGTTGAGAAACCATCAAAATTTTCGCAAGTCTGATACTCGAAACCAATAACTACAATGGCCTAGGGGGAAAATGCACATACCTTTGTAATCGGGCGAGTTTCCATTTTCAAATGCAACAGGAATTTCTCGAGTTCCTCATTCCGTTCGCGAGATATGGGAGTTTGAAGTTAAGGAATGGTTGAGAAACCATCAAAATTTTCGCAATTCTGATGCTAGAAACCAATAACTACAATGGCCTAGGGGAAAAATACTCATACCGTTGTAATCGGGCGTGTTTCTGCTTTCAGATGCAACAGGAATTTCTCGAGTTCGTCAATCCGTTCGCGAGATATGGGAGTTAGAATTTATGGAATGCTTGAGAAACCATCATAATTTTCGCAAGTCTGATACTCGAAACCAATAACTACAAAGGCCTAGGGGAAAAGTGCACATACCTTTGTAATCGGGCGAGTTTCCATTTTCAGATGCAACAGGAATTTCTCGAGTTCCTCATTCCGTTCGCGAGATATGGGAGTTTGAAGTTATGGAATGGTTGAGAAGCTATCAAAATTTTCGCAAGTCTGATACTCGAAACCAACAACTACTGTGGTCTAGGGCAAAAATACACATACCGTTGTAATCGGGCGAGCTTCTACTTTCAGATGCAGTAGGAATTTCTCGAGTTCGTCAATCCGTTCGCTAGATTTGGGGGTTTGAAGTTAAGGAATGGTTGAGAAACTATCAAAATTTTCGCAAGTCTGATACTCGAAATCAATAACTGGAATGGCCTAGGGGAAAAGTACAAATACCATTGCAATCGGACGAGTTTCTGCTTTCAGATGCAACTGGTATTTCTCTAGTTCGTCAATCCGTTCGCGAGATATGGGAGTTTGAAATTAAGGAATGGTTGAGAAACCATCAAAATTTTCGCAATTCTGACGCTAGAAACCAACAACTACAATGGCCTAGGGGAAAATACACATACCGTTGTACTCGGGCGAGTTTCTGCTTTCAGATGCAATAGGAATTTCTCGAGTTCGTCAATGCGTTCGCGAGATATGGGAGTTTGAAGTTAAGGAATGCTTGAGAAAACATCCAAATTTTCGCAAGTCTGATACTCGAAACCAACAACTACAAAGGCCTAGGGGAAAAATGCACATACCTTTGTAATCGCGCGAGTTTCTGCTCTCAGATGCAACAGGAATTTCTCGAGTTCGTCAATGCGTTCGCGAGATATGGGAGTTTGAAGTTAAGGAATGCTTGAGAAAACATCCAAATTTTCACAAGTCTGATACTCCAAACCAATAACTACAAATGCCTAGGGGAAAAATGCACATACCTCTGTAATCGAGCGAGTTTCCACTTTCAGATGCAACAGGAATTTCTCGAGTGCGTCATTCCGTTCGCGAGATATGGGAGTTTGAAGTTAAGGAATGGTTGGGAAACCATCAAAATTTTCGCAATTCTGATACTCGAAACCAATAACTACAAAGGCCTAGGGGGAAAATGCACATACCTTTGTAATCGGGCGAGTTTCTGCTTTCTGATGCAACAGGTGTTTCTCGAGTTCGTCATTTCGTTCGCGAGATATGTGTGTCTGAAGTTAAGGAATGGTTGAGAAACCATCAAAATTTTCGCAAGTCTGATACTCGAAAACAATAACTACAAAGACATAGGGGAAAAGTGCATATACCTTTGTAATCGGGAGAGTTTCCATTCTCAGATGCAACAGGAATTTCTCGAGTTCTTCATTCCGTTCGCGACATATGGGAGTTTGAAGTTAAGGAATGGTTGAGAAACCATCAAAGTTTTCGCAATTCTGATGCTAGAAACCAATAACTACAACGGCCTAGGGGAAAAATACACATACCGTTGTAATCGGGCGAGTTTCTGCTTTCAGATGCAACAGGAATTTCTCGAGTTCGTCATTCCGTTCGCGAGATATGGGAGTTTGAAGTTAAGGAATGGTTGAGAAACCTTCAAAATTTTCCCTGATCTGATACTTGAAACCAGTAACTGGAACGGCCTAGGTCAAAAATACACGTACCGTTGTAATCGGGCGTGTTTCTGCTTTCAGATGCAATAGGAAATTCTCGAGTTCGTCAATCCGTTCGCGAGATATGGTAGTTTGAAGTTAAGGTATGGTTGAGAAACCATCAAAATTTTCGCAAGTCTGATACTCGAAACCAATAACTACAATGGCCTAGGGGGAAAATATACATACCGTTGTAATCGGGCGAGCTTCTGCTTTCAGATGCAACAGGAATTTCTCGAGTTCGTAAATCCGTTCGCGAGATATGGGAGTCTGAAGTTAAGGAATGGTTGAGAAACCATCAAAATTTTCGCAAGTCTGATACTTGAAACCAATAACTGGAATGGCCTAGGGGGAAAATGCACATACCTTTCTAATCGGGCGAGTTTCCATTTTCAAATGCAACAGGAATTTCTCGAGTTCCTCATTCCGTTCGCGAGATATGGGAGTTTGAAGTTAAGGAATGGTTGAGAAACCATCAAAATTTTCGCAATTCTGATGCTAGAAACCAATAACTACAATGGCCTAGGGGAAAAATACTCATACCGTTGTAATCGGGCGTGTTTCTGCTTTCAGATGCAACAGGAATTTCTCGAGTTCGTCAATCCGTTCGCGAGATATGGGAGTTAGAATTTATGGAATGCTTGAGAAACCATCATAATTTTCGCAAGTCTGATACTCGAAACCAATAACTACAAAGGCCTAGGGGAAAAGTGCACATACCTTTGTAATCGGGCGAGTTTCCATTTTCAGATGCAACAGGAATTTCTCGAGTTCCTCATTCCGTTCGCGAGATATGGGAGTTTGAAGTTATGGAATGGTTGAGAAGCTATCAAAATTTTCGCAAGTCTGATACTCGAAACCAACAACTACTGTGGTCTAGGGCAAAAATACACATACCGTTGTAATCGGGCGAGCTTCTACTTTCAGATGCAGTAGGAATTTCTCGAGTTCGTCAATCCGTTCGCGAGATTTGGGGGTTTGAAGTTAAGGAATGGTTGAGAAACTATCAAAATTTTCGCAAGTCTGATACTCGAAATCAATAACTGGAATGGCCTAGGGGAAAAGTACAAATACCATTGCAATCGGACGAGTTTCTGCTTTCAGATGCAACTGGTATTTCTCTAGTTCGTCAATCCGTTCGCGAGATATGGGAGTTTGAAATTAAGGAATGGTTGAGAAACCATCAAAATTTTCGCAATTCTGACGCTAGAAACCAACAACTACAATGGCCTAGGGGAAAATACACATACCGTTGTACTCGGGCGAGTTTCTGCTTTCAGATGCAATAGGAATTTCTCGAGTTCGTCAATGCGTTCGCGAGATATGGGAGTTTGAAGTTAAGGAATGCTTGAGAAAACATCCAAATTTTCGCAAGTCTGATACTCGAAACCAACAACTACAAAGGCCTAGGGGAAAAATGCACATACCTTTGTAATCGCGCGAGTTTCTGCTCTCAGATGCAACAGGAATTTCTCGAGTTCGTCAATGCGTTCGCGAGATATGGGAGTTTGAAGTTAAGGAATGCTTGAGAAAACATCCAAATTTTCACAAGTCTGATACTCCAAACCAATAACTACAAATGCCTAGGGGAAAAATGCACATACCTCTGTAATCGAGCGAGTTTCCACTTTCAGATGCAACAGGAATTTCTCGAGTGCGTCATTCCGTTCGCGAGATATGGGAGTTTGAAGTTAAGGAATGGTTGGGAAACCATCAAAATTTTCGCAATTCTGATACTCGAAACCAATAACTACAAAGGCCTAGGGGGAAAATGCACATACCTTTGTAATCGGGCGAGTTTCTGCTTTCTGATGCAACAGGTGTTTCTCGAGTTCGTCATTTCGTTCGCGAGATATGTGTGTCTGAAGTTAAGGAATGGTTGAGAAACCATCAAAATTTTCGCAAGTCTGATACTCGAAAACAATAACTACAAAGACATAGGGGAAAAGTGCATATACCTTTGTAATCGGGAGAGTTTCCATTCTCAGATGCAACAGGAATTTCTCGAGTTCTTCATTCCGTTCGCGACATATGGGAGTTTGAAGTTAAGGAATGGTTGAGAAACCATCAAAGTTTTCGCAATTCTGATGCTAGAAACCAATAACTACAACGGCCTAGGGGAAAAATACACATACCGTTGTAATCGGGCGAGTTTCTGCTTTCAGATGCAACAGGAATTTCTCGAGTTCGTCATTCCGTTCGCGAGATATGGGAGTTTGAAGTTAAGGAATGGTTGAGAAACCTTCAAAATTTTCCCTGATCTGATACTTGAAACCAGTAACTGGAACGGCCTAGGTCAAAAATACACGTACCGTTGTAATCGGGCGTGTTTCTGCTTTCAGATGCAATAGGAAATTCTCGAGTTCGTCAATCCGTTCGCGAGATATGGTAGTTTGAAGTTAAGGTATGGTTGAGAAACCATCAAAATTTTCGCAAGTCTGATACTCGAAACCAATAACTACAATGGCCTAGGGGGAAAATATACATACCGTTGTAATCGGGCGAGCTTCTGCTTTCAGATGCAACAGGAATTTCTCGAGTTCGTAAATCCGTTCGCGAGATATGGGAGTCTGAAGTTAAGGAATGGTTGAGAAACCATCAAAATTTTCGCAAGTCTGATACTTGAAACCAATAACTGGAATGGCCTAGGGGGAAAATGCACATACCTTTGTAATCGGGCGAGTTTCCATTTTCAAATGCAACAGGAATTTCTCGAGTTCCTCATTCCGTTCGCGAGATATGGGAGTTTGAAGTTAAGGAATGGTTGAGAAACCATCAAAATTTTCGCAATTCTGATGCTAGAAACCAATAACTACAATGGCCTAGGGGAAAAATACTCATACCGTTGTAATTGGGCGTGTTTCTGCTTTCAGATGCAATAGGAAATTCTCGAGTTCGTCAATCCGTTCGCGAGACATGGTAGTTTGAAGTTAAGGTATGGTTGAGAAACCATCAAAATTTTCGCAAGTCTGATACTCGAAACCAATAACTACAATGGCCTAGGGCAAAAATGCACATACCGTTGAAATCGGGCGAGTTTCTACTTTCAGATGCAACAGGAATTTCTCGAGTTCGTCAATCCGTTCGCGAGACGTGGGAGTTTGAAGTTAAGTAATGCTTGAGAAACCATCAAAATTTTCGCAAGTCTGATACTCGAAACCAATAACTACTATGGCCTAGGGCACAAATACACATACCGTTGTAATTGGGCGAGTTTCTGCTTTCAGATGCAACAGGAATTTCTCGAGTTCGTCAATCCGTTCTCGAGATATGGGAGTTTGAAGTTAAGGAACGGTTGAGAAACCATCAAAATTTTCGCAATTCTGATACTAGAAACCAATAACTACAATGGCCTAGGGCACAAATACACATACCGTTGTAATTGGGCGAGTTTCTGCTTTCAGATGCAATAGGAAATTCTCCAGTTCGTCAATCCGATCGCGAGATATGGAAGTTTGAAGTTAAGGTGTGCTTGAGAAACCATCAAAATTTTCGCTGGTCTGATACTCGAAACCAACAACTGGAATGGCCTAGGGGAAAAGTACACGCACCGATGTAATCGGGCGAGTTTCTGCTTTCAGACGCAATAGGAAATTCTCGAGTTCGTCAATCCGTTCGCGAGATATGGAAGTGTGAAGTTAAGGAATGGTTGAGAAACCATCACAATTTTCGCAAGTCTGCTACTCGAAACCAATAACTACTATGGCCTAGGGCACAAATACACATACCTTTGTAATTGGGCGAGTTTCTGCTTTCAGATGCAATAGGAAATCCTAGAGTTCGTCAATCCGTTCGCGAGATATGGAAGTGTGAAGTTAAGAAATGGTTGAGAAACCATCACAATTTTCGCAAGTCTGATACTCGAAACCAACAACTACAAAGGCCAAAGGGGAAAACACACATATCTTTGTAATCGGGCGAGTTTCTACTTTCAGATGCAACAGGAATTTCTCGAGTTCGTCAATCCGTTCGCGAGATATGGAAGTGTGAAGTTAAGGAATGGTTGAGAAACCATCACAATTTTCGCAAGTCTGATACTCGAAACCAATAACTACTATGGCCTAGGGCACAAATACACATACCGTTGTAATTGGGCGAGTTTCTGCTTTCAGATGCAATAGGAAATTCTCGAGTTCGTCAATCCGTTCGCGAGATATGGAAGTGTGAAGTTAGGAAATGTTTGAGAAACCATCAAAATTTTCGCAAGTCTGATACTCGAAACCAATAACTACAAAGGCATAGGGGAAAAATGCACATACCTTTGTCGTCGGGCGAGTTTCCACTTTCAGATGCAACAGGAATTTCTCGAGTTCGTCATTCCGTTCGCGAGATATTGGAGTTTGAAGTTAAGGAACGGTTGAGAAACCATCAAAATTTTCGCAATTCTGATACTAGAAACCAATAACTACAATGGCCTAGGGGAAAATATACATACCGTTGTAATCGGCCGAGTTTCTGCTTTCAGATGCAACAGGAATTTCTCGAGTTCGTCAATCCGTTCGCGAGATATGGGAGTTTGAAGTTAAGGAATGGTTGAGAAACCATCACAATTTTCGCAAGTCTGATACTTGAAACCAATAACTGGAATGGCCTAGGGGGAAAATGCACATACCTTTGTAATCGGGCGAGTTTCCATTTTCAAATGCAACAGGAATTTCTCGAGTTCCTCATTCCGTTCGCGAGATATGGGAGTTTGAAGTTAAGGAATGGTTGAGAAACCATCAAAATTTTCGCAATTCTGATGCTAGAAACCAATAACTACAATGGCCTAGGGGAAAAATACTCATACCGTTGTAATCGGGCGTGTTTCTGCTTTCAGATGCAATAGGAAATTCTCGAGTTCGTCAATCCGTTCGCGAGACATGGTAGTTTGAAGTTAAGGTATGGTTGAGAAACCATCAAAATTTTCGCAAGTCTGATACTCGAAACCAATAACTACAATGGCCTAGGGGGAAAATACACATACCGTTGTAATCGGGCGAGCTTCTGCTTTCAGATGCAACAGGAATTTCTCGAGTTCGTAAATCCGTTTGCGAGATATGGAAGTTATAAGTTATGGAATGCTTGAGAAACCATCAAAATTATCGCAAGTCTGATACTCGAAAACAATAACTACAAAGACATAGGGGAAAAGTACATATACCTTTGTAATCGGGAGAGTTTCCATTCTCAGATGCAACAGGAATTTCTCGAGTTCTTCCTTCCGTTCGCGACATATGGGAGTTTGAAGTTAAGGAATGGTTGAGAAACCATCAAAGTTTTCGCAATTCTGATGCTAGAAACCAATAACTACAACGGCCTAGGGGAAAAATACACATACCGTTGTAATCGGGCGAGTTTCTGCTTTCAGATGCAACAGGAATTTCTCGAGTTCGTCATTCCGTTCGCGAGATATGGGAGTTTGAAGTTAAGGAATGGTTGAGAAACCTTCAAAATTTTCCCTGATCTGATACTTGAAACCAGTAACTGGAACGGCCTAGGTCAAAAATACACGTACCGTTGTAATCGGGCGTGTTTCTGCTTTCAGATGCAATAGGAAATTCTCGAGTTCGTCAATCCGTTCGCGAGATATGGTAGTTTGAAGTTAAGGTATGGTTGAGAAACCATCAAAATTTTCGCAAGTCTGATACTCGAAACCAATAACTACAATGGCCTAGGGGGAAAATATACATACCGTTGTAATCGGGCGAGCTTCTGCTTTCAGATGCAACAGGAATTTCTCGAGTTCGTAAATCCGTTCGCGAGATATGGGAGTCTGAAGTTAAGGAATGGTTGAGAAACCATCAAAATTTTCGCAAGTCTGATACTTGAAACCAATAACTGGAATGGCCTAGGGGGAAAATGCACATACCTTTGTAATCGGGCGAGTTTCCATTTTCAAATGCAACAGGAATTTCTCGAGTTCCTCATTCCGTTCGCGAGATATGGGAGTTTGAAGTTAAGGAATGGTTGAGAAACCATCAAAATTTTCGCAATTCTGATGCTAGAAACCAATAACTACAATGGCCTAGGGGAAAAATACTCATACCGTTGTAATCGGGCGTGTTTCTGCTTTCAGATGCAATAGGAAATTCTCGAGTTCGTCAATCCGTTCGCGAGACATGGTAGTTTGAAGTTAAGGTATGGTTGAGAAACCATCAAAATTTTCGCAAGTCTGATACTCGAAACCAATAACTACAATGGCCTAGGGCAAAAATGCACATACCGTTGAAATCGGGCGAGTTTCTACTTTCAGATGCAACAGGAATTTCTCGAGTTCGTCAATCCGTTCGCGAGACGTGGGAGTTTGAAGTTAAGTAATGCTTGAGAAGCCATCAAAATTTTCGCAAGTCTGATACTCGAAACCAATAACTACTATGGCCTAGGGCACAAATACACATACCGTTGTAATTGGGCGAGTTTCTGCTTTCAGATGCAACAGGAATTTCTCGAGTTCGTCAATCCGTTCTCGAGATATGGGAGTTTGAAGTTAAGGAACGGTTGAGAAACCATCAAAATTTTCGCAATTCTGATACTAGAAACCAATAACTACAATGGCCTAGGGCACAAATACACATACCGTTGTAATTGGGCGAGTTTCTGCTTTCAGATGCAATAGGAAATTCTCCAGTTCGTCAATCCGATCGCGAGATATGGAAGTTTGAAGTTAAGGTGTGCTTGAGAAACCATCAAAATTTTCGCTGGTCTGATACTCGAAACCAACAACTGGAATGGCCTAGGGGAAAAGTACACGCACTGATGTAATCGGGCGAGTTTCTGCTTTCAGACGCAATAGGAAATTCTCGAGTTCGTCAATCCGTTCGCGAGATATGGAAGTGTGAAGTTAAGGAATGGTTGAGAAACCATCACAATTTTCGCAAGTCTGCTACTCGAAACCAATAACTACTATGGCCTAGGGCACAAATACACATACCTTTGTAATTGGGCGAGTTTCTGCTTTCAGATGCAATAGGAAATCCTAGAGTTCGTCAATCCGTTCGCGAGATATGGAAGTGTGAAGTTAAGAAATGCTTGAGAAACCATCAAAATTTTCGCAAGTCTGATACTCGAAACCAATAACTACTATGGCCTAGGGCACAAATACACATACCGTTGTAATTGGGCGAGTTTCTGCTTTCAGATGCAACAGGAATTTCTCGAGTTCGTCAATCCGTTCTCGAGATATGGGAGTTTGAAGTTAAGGAACGGTTGAGAAACCATCAAAATTTTCGCAATTCTGATACTAGAAACCAATAACTACAATGGCCTAGGGCACAAATACACATACCGTTGTAATTGGGCGAGTTTCTGCTTTCAGATGCAATAGGAAATTCTCCAGTTCGTCAATCCGATCGCGAGATATGGAAGTTTGAAGTTAAGGTGTGCTTGAGAAACCATCAAAATTTTCGCTGGTCTGATACTCGAAACCAACAACTGGAATGGCCTAGGGGAAAAGTACACGCACTGATGTAATCGGGCGAGTTTCTGCTTTCAGACGCAATAGGAAATTCTCGAGTTCGTCAATCCGTTCGCGAGATATGGAAGTGTGAAGTTAAGGAATGGTTGAGAAACCATCACAATTTTCGCAAGTCTGCTACTCGAAACCAATAACTACTATGGCCTAGGGCACAAATACACATACCTTTGTAATTGGGCGAGTTTCTGCTTTCAGATGCAATAGGAAATCCTAGAGTTCGTCAATCCGTTCGCGAGATATGGAAGTGTGAAGTTAAGAAATGGTTGAGAAACCATCACAATTTTCGCAAGTCTGATACTCGAAACCAACAACTACAAAGGCCAAAGGGGAAAACACACATATCTTTGTAATCGGGCGAGTTTCTACTTTCAGATGCAACAGGAATTTCTCGAGTTCGTCAATCCGTTCGCGAGATATGGAAGTGTGAAGTTAAGGAATGGTTGAGAAACCATCACAATTTTCGCAAGTCTGATACTCGAAACCAATAACTACTATGGCCTAGGGCACAAATACACATACCGTTGTAATTGGGCGAGTTTCTGCTTTCAGATGCAATAGGAAATTCTCGAGTTCGTCAATCCGTTCGCGAGATATGGAAGTGTGAAGTTAGGAAATGTTTGAGAAACCATCAAAATTTTCGCAAGTCTGATACTCGAAACCAATAACTACAAAGGCATAGGGGAAAAATGCACATACCTTTGTCGTCGGGCGAGTTTCCACTTTCAGATGCAACAGGAATTTCTCGAGTTCGTCATTCCGTTCGCGAGATATTGGAGTTTGAAGTTAAGGAACGGTTGAGAAACCATCAAAATTTTCGCAATTCTGATACTAGAAACCAATAACTACAATGGCCTAGGGGAAAATATACATACCGTTGTAATCGGCCGAGTTTCTGCTTTCAGATGCAACAGGAATTTCTCGAGTTCGTCAATCCGTTCGCGAGATATGGGAGTTTGAAGTTAAGGAATGGTTGAGAAACCATCACAATTTTCGCAAGTCTGATACTTGAAACCAATAACTGGAATGGCCTAGGGGGAAAATGCACATACCTTTGTAATCGGGCGAGTTTCCATTTTCAAATGCAACAGGAATTTCTCGAGTTCCTCATTCCGTTCGCGAGATATGGGAGTTTGAAGTTAAGGAATGGTTGAGAAACCATCAAAATTTTCGCAATTCTGATGCTAGAAACCAATAACTACAATGGCCTAGGGGAAAAATACTCATACCGTTGTAATCGGGCGTGTTTCTGCTTTCAGATGCAATAGGAAATTCTCGAGTTCGTCAATCCGTTCGCGAGACATGGTAGTTTGAAGTTAAGGTATGGTTGAGAAACCATCAAAATTTTCGCAAGTCTGATACTCGAAACCAATAACTACAATGGCCTAGGGGGAAAATACACATACCGTTGTAATCGGGCGAGCTTCTGCTTTCAGATGCAACAGGAATTTCTCGAGTTCGTAAATCCGTTTGCGAGATATGGAAGTTATAAGTTATGGAATGCTTGAGAAACCATCAAAATTATCGCAAGTCTGATACTCGAAACCAATAACTACAATGGCCTAGGGGGAAAATACACATACCGTTGAAATCGGGCGAGTTTCTGCTTTCAGATGCAACAGGAATTTCTCGACTTCGTCAATCCGTTCGCGAGATATGGGAGTTTGAAGTTAAGGAATGCTTGAGAAACCTTCAAAATTTTCCCTGATCTGATACTTGAAATCAGTAACTGGAATGGCCTAGGTCAAAAATACACGTACCGTAGGAATCGGGCGTGTTTCTGCTTTCAGATGCAATAGGAAATTCTCGAGTGCGTCAATCCGTTCGCGAGATATGGTAGTTTGAAGTTAAGGTATGGTTGAGAAACCATCAAAATTATCGCATGTCTGATACTCGAAACCAATACTACAATGGCCTAGGAGGAAAATACACATACCGTTGTAATCGGGCGAGTTTCTGCTTTCAGATGCAACAGGAATTTCTCGAGTTCGTCAATCCGTTCGCGAGATATGGGAGTTAGAAGTTATGGAATGCTTGAGAAACCATCATAATTTTCGCAAGTCTGATACTCGAAACCAATAACTACTATCGCCTAGGGGGAAAATGCACATACCGTTGAAATCGGGCGAGTTTCTGCTTTCAGATGCAACAGGAGTTTCTCGAGTTCGTCAATCCGTTCGCGAGATATGGGAGTTAGAATTTATGGAATGCTTGAGAAACCATCATAATTTTCGCAAGTCTGATACTCGAAACCAATAACTACAAAGGCCTAGGGGGAAAATGCACATACCTTTGTAATCGGGCGAGTTTCTGCTTTCTGATGCAACAGGTGTTTCTCGAGTTCGTCATTTCGTTCGCGAGATATGTGTGTCTGAAGTTAAGGAATGGTTGAGAAACCATCAAAATTTTCGCAAGTCTGATACTCGAAAACAATAACTACAAAGACATAGGGGAAAAGTGCATATACCTTTGTAATCGGGAGAGTTTCCATTCTCAGATGCAACAGGAATTTCTCGAGTTCTTCATTCCGTTCGCGACATATGGGAGTTTGAAGTTAAGGAATGGTTGAGAAACCATCAAAGTTTTCGCAATTCTGATGCTAGAAACCAATAACTACAACGGCCTAGGGGAAAAATACACATACCGTTGTAATCGGGCGAGTTTCTGCTTTCAGATGCAACAGGAATTTCTCGAGTTCGTCATTCCGTTCGCGAGATATGGGAGTTTGAAGTTAAGGAATGGTTGAGAAACCTTCAAAATTTTCCCTGATCTGATACTTGAAACCAGTAACTGGAACGGCCTAGGTCAAAAATACACGTACCGTTGTAATCGGGCGTGTTTCTGCTTTCAGATGCAATAGGAAATTCTCGAGTTCGTCAATCCGTTCGCGAGATATGGTAGTTTGAAGTTAAGGTATGGTTGAGAAACCATCAAAATTTTCGCAAGTCTGATACTCGAAACCAATAACTACAATGGCCTAGGGGGAAAATATACATACCGTTGTAATCGGGCGAGCTTCTGCTTTCAGATGCAACAGGAATTTCTCGAGTTCGTAAATCCGTTCGCGAGATATGGGAGTCTGAAGTTAAGGAATGGTTGAGAAACCATCAAAATTTTCGCAAGTCTGATACTTGAAACCAATAACTGGAATGGCCTAGGGGGAAAATGCACATACCTTTGTAATCGGGCGAGTTTCCATTTTCAAATGCAACAGGAATTTCTCGAGTTCCTCATTCCGTTCGCGAGATATGGGAGTTTGAAGTTAAGGAATGGTTGAGAAACCATCAAAATTTTCGCAATTCTGATGCTAGAAACCAATAACTACAATGGCCTAGGGGGAAAATACACATACCGTTGAAATCGGGCGAGTTTCTGCTTTCAGATGCAACAGGAGTTTCTCGAGTTCGTCAATCCGTTCGCGAGATATGGGAGTTAGAATTTATGGAATGCTTGAGAAACCATCATAATTTTCGCAAGTCTGATACTCGAAACCAATAACTACTATGGCCTAGGGCAAAAATGCACATACCGTTGAAATCGGGCGAGTTTCTACTTTCAGATGCAACAGGAATTTCTCGAGTTCGTCAATCCGTTCGCGAGACGTGGGAGTTTGAAGTTAAGTAATGCTTGAGAAACCATCAAAATTTTCGCAAGTCTGATACTCGAAACCAATAACTACTATGGCCTAGGGCACAAATACACATACCGTTGTAATTGGGCGAGTTTCTGCTTTCAGATGCAACAGGAATTTCTCGAGTTCGTCAATCCGTTCTCGAGATATGGGAGTTTGAAGTTAAGGAACGGTTGAGAAACCATCAAAATTTTCGCAATTCTGATACTAGAAACCAATAACTACAATGGCCTAGGGCACAAATACACATACCGTTGTAATTGGGCGAGTTTCTGCTTTCAGATGCAATAGGAAATTCTCCAGTTCGTCAATCCGATCGCGAGATATGGAAGTTTGAAGTTAAGGTGTGCTTGAGAAACCATCAAAATTTTCGCTGGTCTGATACTCGAAACCAACAACTGGAATGGCCTAGGGGAAAAGTACACGCACCGATGTAATCGGGCGAGTTTCTGCTTTCAGACGCAATAGGAAATTCTCGAGTTCGTCAATCCGTTCGCGAGATATGGAAGTGTGAAGTTAAGGAATGGTTGAGAAACCATCACAATTTTCGCAAGTCTGCTACTCGAAACCAATAACTACTATGGCCTAGGGCACAAATACACATACCTTTGTAATTGGGCGAGTTTCTGCTTTCAGATGCAATAGGAAATTCTAGAGTTCGTCAATCCGTTCGCGAGATATGGAAGTGTGAAGTTAAGAAATGGTTGAGAAACCATCACAATTTTCGCAAGTCTGATACTCGAAACCAACAACTACAAAGGCCAAAGGGGAAAACACACATATCTTTGTAATCGGGCGAGTTTCTACTTTCAGATGCAACAGGAATTTCTCGAGTTCGTCAATCCGTTCGCGAGATATGGAAGTGTGAAGTTAAGGAATGGTTGAGAAACCATCACAATTTTCGCAAGTCTGATACTCGAAACCAATAACTACTATGGCCTAGGGCACAAATACACATACCGTTGTAATTGGGCGAGTTTCTGCTTTCAGATGCAATAGGAAATTCTCGAGTTCGTCAATCCGTTCGCGAGATATGGAAGTGTGAAGTTAGGAAATGTTTGAGAAACCATCAAAATTTTCGCAAGTCTGATACTCGAAACCAATAACTACAAAGGCATAGGGGAAAAATGCACATACCTTTGTCGTCGGGCGAGTTTCCACTTTCAGATGCAACAGGAATTTCTCGAGTTCGTCATTCCGTTCGCGAGATATTGGAGTTTGAAGTTAAGGAACGGTTGAGAAACCATCAAAATTTTCGCAATTCTGATACTAGAAACCAATAACTACAATGGCCTAGGGGAAAATATACATACCGTTGTAATCGGCCGAGTTTCTGCTTTCAGATGCAACAGGAATTTCTCGAGTTCGTCAATCCGTTCGCGAGATATGGAAGTGTGAAGTTCAGAAATGGTTGAGAAACCGTCAAAACTTTCGCAAGTCTGATACTCGAAACCAATACCTACAAAGGCCTACGGGGAAAACACACATATCTTTGTAATCGGGCTAGTTTCTACATTCAGATGCATCAGGAATATCTCGAGTTCGTCAATCCGTTCGCGAGATATGGGAGTTAGAAGTTATGGAATGCTTGAGAAACCATAAAAATTTTCGCAAGTCCGATACTTGAATCCAATAACTACTATGGCCTAGGGCAAAAATACACATACCGTTGTAATCGGGCGAGTTTCTGCTTTTAGATGCAATAGGAAATTCTCCAGTTCGTCAATCCGATCGCGAGATATGGATGTTTGATGTTAAGGAGTGCTTGAGAAACCATCAAAATTTTCGCTGGTCTGATACTCGAAACCAACAACTGGAATGGCCTAGGGGAAAAGTACACACACCGTTGTAGTCGGGCGAGTTTCTGCTTTCAGTCGCAATAGGAAATTCTCGAGTTCGTCAATCCGTTCGCGAGATATGGAAGTGTGAAGTTAAGAAATGGTTGAGAAACCATCAAAATTTTCGCAAGTCTGATACTCGACACCAATAACTACAAAGGCATAGGGGAAAAATGCACATACCTTAGTAGTCGGGCGAGTTTCCACTTTCAGATGCAACAGGAATTTCTTGAGTTCGTCATTCCGTTCGCGAGATATGGGAGTTTGAATTAAAGGAACGGTTGAGAAACCATCAAAATTTTCGCAATTCTGATACTAGAAACCAATAACTACAATGGCCTAGGGAAAAATATACATAGCGTTGTAATCGGCCGAGTTTCTGCTTTCAGATGCAACAGGAATTTCTCGAGTTCGTCAATCCGTTCGCGAAATATGGGAGTTTGAAGTTAAGGAATGGTTGACAAATCATCAAAATTTTCGCAAGTCTGATACTCGAATCCAATAACTACTATGGCCTAGGGCAAAAATACACATACCGTTGTAATCGGGCGATTTTCTGCTTTCAGATGCAACAGGAATTTCTCGAGTTCGTCAATGCGTTCGCGAGATATGGGAGTTTGAACTTAAGGAATGGTTGAGAAATCATCCAAATTATCGCAATTCTGATACTCGAATCCAAGAACTACTAATGCCTTGGGCAAAAATACGCATACCGTTGTAATCGTGCGAGATTCTACTTTCACATGCAACAGGATTTTCTCGCGTTCGTCAATCCGTTCGCGAGATATGGGAGTTTGAAGTTATAGAATGGTTGAGAAACCATCAAAATTTTCGCTGGTCTGATACTCGAAACGAATAACTGGAATGGCCTAGGTGAAAAGTACACACACCATTGTAATCGGGCGAGTTTCTACTTTCAGATACAACAGGAATTTCTCGAGTTCGTCAATCCGTTCGCGAAATATGGGAGTTTGAAGTTAAGGAATGGTTGACAAATCATCAAAATTTTTGCAAGTCTGATACTCGAATCCAATAACTACTATGGCCTAGGGCAAAAATACACATACCGTTGTAATCGGGCGAGTTTCTGCTTTCAGATGCAATAGGAAATTCTCCAGTTCGTCAATCCGATCCCGAGATATGGAAGTTTGATGTTAAGGAGTGCTTGAGAAACCATCAAAATTTTCGCTGGTCTGATACTCGAAACCAACAACTGGAATGGCCTAGGGGAAAAGTACACATATCTTTGTAATCGGGCGAGTTTCTACTTTCAGATGCAACAGGAATTTGTCGAGTTCGTCAATCCGTTCGCGAGATATGGAAGTGTGAAGTTAAGGAATGGTTGAGAAACCATCACAATTTTCGCAAGTCTGATACTCGAAACCAATAACTACTATGGCCTAGGGCACAAATACACATACCGTTGTAATTGGGCGAGTTTCTGCTTTCAGATGCAATAGGAAATTCTCGAGTTCGTCAATCCGTTCGCGAGATATGGAAGTGTGAAGTTAGGAAATGTTTGAGAAACCATCAAAATTTTCGCAAGTCTGATACTCGAAACCAATAACTACAAAGGCATAGGGGAAAAATGCACATACCTTTGTCGTCGGGCGAGTTTCCACTTTCAGATGCAACAGGAATTTCTCGAGTTCGTCATTCCGTTCGCGAGATATTGGAGTTTGAAGTTAAGGAACGGTTGAGAAACCATCAAAATTTTCGCAATTCTGATACTAGAAACCAATAACTACAATGGCCTAGGGGAAAATATACATACCGTTGTAATCGGCCGAGTTTCTGCTTTCAGATGCAACAGGAATTTCTCGAGTTCGTCAATCCGTTCGCGAGATATGGGAGTTTGAAGTTAAGGAATGGTTGAGAAACCATCACAATTTTCGCAAGTCTGATACTTGAAATCAATAACTGGAATGGCCTAGGGGGAAAATGCACATACCTTTGTAATCGGGCGAGTTTCCATTTTCAAATGCAACAGGAATTTCTCGAGTTCCTCATTCCGTTCGCGAGATATGGGAGTTTGAAGTTAAGGAATGGTTGAGAAACCATCAAAATTTTCGCAATTCTGATGCTAGAAACCAATAACTACAATGGCCTAGGGGAAAAATACTCATACCGTTGTAATCGGGCGTGTTTCTGCTTTCAGATGCAATAGGAAATTCTCGAGTTCGTCAATCCGTTCGCGAGACATGGTAGTTTGAAGTTAAGGTATGGTTGAGAAACCATCAAAATTTTCGCAAGTCTGATACTCGAAACCAATAACTACAATGGCCTAGGGGGAAAATACACATACCGTTGTAATCGGGCGAGCTTCTGCTTTCAGATGCAACAGGAATTTCTCGAGTTCGTAAATCCGTTTGCGAGATATGGAAGTTATAAGTTATGGAATGCTTGAGAAACCATCAAAATTATCGCAAGTCTGATACTCGAAACCAATAACTACAATGGCCTGGGGGGGAAATACACATACCGTTGAAATCGGGCGAGTTTCTGCTTTCAGATGCAACAGGAATTTCTCGACTTCGTCAATCCGTTCGCGAGATATGGGAGTTTGAAGTTAAGGAATGCTTGAGAAACCTTCAAAATTTTCCCTGATCTGATACTTGAAATCAGTAACTGGAATGGCCTAGGTCAAAAATACACGTACCGTAGGAATCGGGCGTGTTTCTGCTTTCAGATGCAATAGGAAATTCTCGAGTGCGTCAATCCGTTCGCGAGATATGGTAGTTTGAAGTTAAGGTATGGTTGAGAAACCATCAAAATTTTCGCATGTCTGTTACTCGAAACCAATAACTACAATGGCCTAGGAGGAAAATACACATACCGTTGTAATCGGGCGAGTTTCTGCTTTCAGATGCAACAGGAATTTCTCGAGTTCGTCAATCCGTTCGCGAGATATGGGAGTTAGAAGTTATGGAATGCTTGAGAAACCATCATAACTTTCGCAAGTCTGATACTCGAAACCAATAACTACTATCGCCTAGGGGGAAAATGCACATACCGTTGAAATCGGGCGAGTTTCTGCTTTCAGATGCAACAGGAGTTTCTCGAGTTCGTCAATCCGTTCGCGAGATATGGGAGTTAGAATTTATGGAATGCTTGAGAAACCATCATAATTTTCGCAAGTCTGATACTCGAAACCAATAACTACTATGGCCTAGGGCAAAAATGCACATACCGTTGAAATCGGGCGAGTTTCTGCTTTCAGATGCAACAGGAATTTCTCGAGTTCGTCAATCCGTTCGCGAGATGTGGGAGTTTGAAGTTAAGTAATGCTTGAGAAACCATCAAAATTTTCGCAAGTCTGATACTCGAAACCAATAACTACTATGGCCTAGGGCACAAATACACATACCGTTGTAATTGGGCGAGTTTCTGCTTTCAGATGCAACAGGAATTTCTCGAGTTCGTCAATCCGTTCTCGAGATATGGGAGTTTGAAGTTAAGGAACGGTTGAGAAACCATCAAAATTTTCGCAATTCTGATACTAGAAACCAATAACTAAATGGCCTAGGGGAAAATATACATACCGTTGTAATCGGCCGAGTTTCTGCTTTCAGATGCAACAGGAATTTCTCGAGTTCGTCAATCCGTTCGCGAGACATGGGAGTTTGAAGTTAAGGAATGGTTGAGAAACCATCAAAATTTTCGCAAGTCTGATACTCGAAACCAATAACTACTATGGCCTAGGGCACAAATACACATACCGTTGTAATTGGGCGAGTTTCTGCTTTCAGATGCAATAGGAAATTCTCCAGTTCGTCAATCCGATCGCGAGATATGGAAGTTTGAAGTTAAGGTGTGCTTGAGAAACCATCAAAATTTTCGCTGGTCTGATACTCGAAACCAACAACTACAAAGGCCAAAGGGGAAAACACACATATCTTTGTAATCGGGCGAGTTTCTACTTTCAGATGCAACAGGAATTTCTCGAGTTCGTCAATCCGTTCGCGAGATATGGAAGTGTGAAGTTAAGGAATGGTTGAGAAACCATGACAATTTTCGCAAGTCTGCTACTCGAAACCAATAACTACTATGGCCTAGGGCACAAATACACATACCTTTGTAATTGGGCGAGTTTCTGCTTTCAGATGCAATAGGAAATTCTCGAGTTCGTCAATCCGTTCGCGAGATATGGAAGTGTGAAGTTAAGAAATGGTTGAGAAACCATCACAATTTTCGCAAGTCTGATACTCGAAACCAACAACTACAAAGGCCAAAGGGGAAAACACACATATCTTTGTAATCGGGCGAGTTTCTACTTTCAGATGCAACAGGAATTTCTCGAGTTCGTCAATCCGTTCGCGAGATATGGAAGTGTGAAGTTAAGGAATGGTTGAGAAACCATCACAATTTTCGCAAGTCTGATACTCGAAACCAATAACTACTATGGCCTAGGGCACAAATACACATACCGTTGTAATTGGGCGAGTTTCTGCTTTCAGATGCAATAGGAAATTCTCGAGTTCGTCAATCCGTTCGCGAGATATGGAAGTGTGAAGTTAGGAAATGTTTGAGAAACCATCAAAATTTTCGCAAGTCTGATACTCGAAACCAATAACTACAAAGGCATAGGGGAAAAATGCACATACCTTTGTCGTCGGGCGAGTTTCCACTTTCAGATGCAACAGGAATTTCTCGAGTTCGTCATTCCGTTCGCGAGATATTGGAGTTTGAAGTTAAGGAACGGTTGAGAAACCATCAAAATTTTCGCAATTCTGATACTAGAAACCAATAACTACAATGGCCTAGGGGAAAATATACATACCGTTGTAATCGGCCGAGTTTCTGCTTTCAGATGCAACAGGAATTTCTCGAGTTCGTCAATCCGTTCGCGAGATATGGGAGTTTGAAGTTAAGGAATGGTTGAGAAACCATCACAATTTTCGCAAGTCTGATACGCGAAACCAATAACTACTATGGCCTAGGGCACAAATACACATACCGTTGAAATTGGGCGAGTTTCTGCTTTCAGATGCAATAGGAAATTCTCCAGTTCGTCAATCCGATCGCGAGATATGGAAGTTTGAAGTTAAGGAGTGCTTGAGAAACCATCAAAATTTTCGCTGGTCTGATACTCGAAACCAACAACTGGAATGGCCTAGGGGAAAAGTACACACACCGCTGTAATCGGGCGAGTTTCTGCTTTCAGACGCAATAGGAAATTCTCGAGTTCGTCAATCCGTTCGCGAGATATGGAAGTGTGAAGTTAAGGAATGGTTGAGAAACCTTCAAAATTTTCGCTGGTCTGATACTCGAAACCAATAACTGGAATGGCCTAGGTCAAAAATACACGTACCGTTGTAATCGGGCGTGCTTCTGCTTTCAGATGCAATAGGAATTTCACGAGTTCGTCAATCCGTTCGCTAGATATGGGAGTTTGAAGTTAAGTAATGCTTGAGAAACCATCAAAATTATCGCAAGTCTGATACTCGAAACCAATAACTATTATGGCCTAGCGCAAAAATGCACGTACCGTTGTAATCGGGCGTGTTTCTGCTTTCAGATTCAATAGGAAATTCTCGAGTTCGTCAATCCGTTCGCGAGATATGGTAGTTTGAAGTTAAGGAATGGTTGAGAAACCATCAAAATTTTCGCAAGTCTGATACTCGAAACCAATAACTACAAAGGCATAGGGGAAAAATGCACACACCTTTGTAGTCGGGCGAGTTTCCACTTTCAGATGCAACTGGAATTTCTCGAGTTCGTCAATCCGTTCGCGAGATATGGGAGTTTGAAGTTAAGGAACGGTTGAGAAACCATCAAAATTTTCGCAATTCTGATACTAGAAACCAATAACTACAATGGCCTAGGGGAGAATATACATACCGTTGTAATCGGCCGAGTTTCTGCTTTCAGATGCAACAGGAATTTCTCGAGTTCGTCAATCCGTTCGCGAGATATGGGAGTTTGAAGTTAAGGAATGGTTGAGAAACCGTCAAAATTTTCGCAAGTCTGATACTCGAATCCAATAACTACAAAGGCATAGGGGAAAAATGCACATACCTTAGTAGTCGGGCGAGTTTCCACTTTCAGATGCAACAGGAATTTTTTGAGTTCGGCAATCCGTTCGCGAGATATGGAAGTGTGAAGTTCAGAAATGGTTGAGAAACCGTCAAAACTTTCGCAAGTCTGATACTCGAAACCAATACCTACAAAGGCCTACGGGGAAAACACACATATCTTTGTAATCGGGCTAGTTTCTACATTCAGATGCATCAGGAATATCTCGAGTTCGTCAATCCGTTCGCGAGACATGGGAGTTAGAAGTTATGGAATGCTTGAGAAACCATAAAAATTTTCGCAAGTCCGATACTTGAATCCAATAACTACTATGGCCTAGGGCAAAAATACACATACCGTTGTAATCGGGCGAGTTTCTGCTTTTAGATGCAATAGGAAATTCTCCAGTTCGTCAATCCGATCGCGAGATATGGATGTTTGATGTTAAGGAGTGCTTGAGAAACCATCAAAATTTTCGCTGGTCTGATACTCGAAACCAACAACTGGAATGGCCTATGGGAAAAGTACACACACCGTTGTAGTCGGGCGAGTTTCTGCTTTCAGACGCAATAGGAAATTCTCGAGTTCGTCAATCCGTTCGCGAGATATGGAAGTGTGAAGTTAAGAAATGGTTGAGAAACCATCAAAATTTTCGCAAGTCTGATACTCGACACCAATACCTACAAAGGCATAGGGGAAAAATGCACATACCTTAGTAGTCGGGCGAGTTTCCACTTTCAGATGCAACAGGAATTTCTTGAGTTCGTCATTCCGTTCGCGAGATATGGGAGTTTGAATTAAAGGAACGGTTGAGAAACCATCAAAATTTTCGCAATTCTGATACTAGAAACCAATAACTACAATGGCCTAGGGAAAAATATACATAGCGTTGTAATCGGCCGAGTTTCTGCTTTCAGATGCAACAGGAATTTCTCGAGTTCGTCAATCCGTTCGCGAAATATGGGAGTTTGAAGTTAAGGAATGGTTGACAAATCATCAAAATTTTCGCAAGTCTGATACTCGAATCCAATAACTACTATGGCCTAGGGCAAAAATACACATACCGTTGTAATCGGGCGATTTTCTGCTTTCAGATGCAACAGGAATTTCTCGAGTTCGTCAATGCGTTCGCGAGATATGGGAGTTTGAACTTAAGGAATGGTTGAGAAATCATCCAAATTATCGCAATTCTGATACTCGAATCCAAGAACTACTAATGCCTTGGGCAAAAATACGCATACCGTTGTAATCGTGCGAGATTCTACTTTCACATGCAACAGGATTTTCTCGCGTTCGTCAATCCGTTCGCGAGATATGGGAGTTTGAAGTTATAGAATGGTTGAGAAACCATCAAAATTTTCGCTGGTCTGATACTCGAAACGAATAACTGGAATGGCCTAGGTGAAAAGTACACACACCATTGTAATCGGGCGAGTTTCTACTTTCAGATACAACAGGAATTTCTCGAGTTCGTCAATCCGTTCGCGAAATATGGGAGTTTGAAGTTAAGGAATGGTTGACAAATCATCAAAATTTTTGCAAGTCTGATACTCGAATCCAATAACTACTATGGCCTAGGGCAAAAATACACATACCGTTGTAATCGGGCGAGTTTCTGCTTTCAGATGCAATAGGAAATTCTCCAGTTCGTCAATCCGATCCCGAGATATGGAAGTTTGATGTTAAGGAGTGCTTGAGAAACCATCAAAATTTTCGCTGGTCTGATACTCGAAACCAACAACTGGAATGGCCTAGGGGAAAAGTACACACACCGTTGTAATCGGGCCAGTTTCTGCTTTCAGACGCAATAGGAAATTCTCGAGTTCGTCAATTCTTTCGCGAGATATGGAAGTGTGATGTTAAGAAATGGTTGAGAAACCATCAAAATTTTCGAAAGTCTGATACTCGACACCAATAACTACAAAGGCATAGGGGAAAAATGCACATACCTTAGTAGTCGGGCGAGTTTCCACTTTCAGATGCAACAGGAATTTCTCGAGTTCGTCATTCCGTTCGCGAGATATGGGAGTTTGAATTAAAGGAACGGTTGAGAAACCATCAAAATTTTCGCAATTCTGATACTAGAAACCAATAACTACAATGGCCTAGGGGAAAATATACATACCGTTGTAATCGTCCGAGTTTCTGCTTTCAGATGCAACAGGAATTTCTCGAGTTCGTCAATCCGTTCGCGAGATATGGAAGTGTGAAGTTAAGAAATGGTTGAGAAACCATCAAAATTTTCGCAAGTCTGATACTCGAAACCAACAACTACAAAGGCCAAAGGGGAAAACACACATACCGTTGTAATTGGGCGAGTTTCTGCTTTCAGATGCAATAGGAAATTCTCGAGTTCGTCAATCCGTTCGCGAGATATGGAAGTGTGAAGTTAAGAAATGGTTGAGAAACCATCAAAATTTTCGCAAGTCTGATACTCGAAACCAACAACTACAAAGGCCAAAGGGGAAAACACACATACCGTTGTAATTGGGCGAGTTTCTGCTTTCAGATGCAATAGGAAATTCTCGAGTTCGTCAATCCGTTCGCGAGATATGGAAGTTTGAAGTTAAGGAATGGTTGAGAAACCATCACAATTTTCGCAAGTCTGATACTCGAAACCAATAACTACTATGGCCGAGGGCACAAATACACATACCGTTGTAATTGGGCGAGTTTCTGCTTTCAGATGCAATAGGAAATTCTCGAGTTCGTCAATCCGTTCGCGAGATATGGAAGTGTGAAGTAAAGAAATGGTTGAGAAACCATCAAAATTTTCGCAAGTCTGATACTCGAAACCAACAACCACAAAGGCCAAAGGGGAAAACACCCATTTCTTTGTAATCGGGCGAGTTTCTACTATCAGATGCAACAGGAATTTCTCGAGTGCGTCAATCCGTTCGCGAGATATGGAAGTGTGAAGTTAAGGAATGGTTGTGAAATCATCCAAATTATCGCAAGTCTGATACTCGAAACCAACAACTACAAAGGCCAAAGGGGAAAACACACATACCGTTGTAATTGGGCGAGTTTCTGCTTTCAGATGCAATAGGAAATTCTCGAGTTCGTCAATCCGTTCGCGAGATATGGGAGTTTGAAGTTAAGGAATGGTTGAGAAACCATCACAATTTTCGCAAGTCTGATACTCGAAACCAATAACTACTATGGCCTAGGGCACAAATACACATACCGTTGTAATTGGGCGAGTTTCTGCTTTCAGAGGCAATAGGAAATTCTCGAGTTCGTCAATCCGTTCGCGAGATATGGAAGTGTGAAGTTAAGAAATGGTTGAGAAACCATCAAAATTTTCGCAAGTCTGATACTCGAAACCAACAACCACAAAGGCCAAAGGGGAAAACACACATTTCTTTGTAATCGGGCGAGTTTCTACTTTCAGATGCAACAGGAATTTCTCGAGTTCGTCAATCCGTTCGCGAGATATGGAAGTGTGAAGTTAAGGAATGGTTGAGAAACCATCAAAATTTTCGCAAGTCGGATACTCGACACCAATAACTACAAAGGCATAGGGGAAAAATGCACATACCTTAGTAGTCGGGCGAGTTTCCACTTTCAGATGCAACAGGAATTTCTCGAGTTCGTCATTCCGTTCGCGAGATATGGGAGTTTGAATTAAAGGAACGGTTGAGAAACCATCAAAATTTTCGCAATTCTGATACTAGAAACCAATAACTACAATGGCCTAGGGGAAAATGTACATACCGTTGTAATCGGCCGAGTTTCTGCTTTCAGATGCAACAGGAATTTCTCGAGTTCGTCAATCCGTTCGCGAGATATGGAAGTGTGAAGTTAAGAAATGGTTGAGAAACCATCAAAATTTTCGCAAGTCTGATACTCGAAACCAACAACTACAAAGGCCAAAGGGGAAAACACACATACCGTTGTAATTGGGCGAGTTTCTGCTTTCAGATGAAATAGGAAATTCTCGAGTTCGTCAATCCGTTCGCGAGATATGGAAGTGTGAAGTTAAGAAATGGTTGAGAAACCATCAAAATTTTCGCAAGTCTGATACTCGAAACCAACAACTACAAAGGCCAAAGGGGAAAACACACATACCGTTGTAATTGGGCGAGTTTCTGCTTTCAGATGCAATAGGAAATTCTCGAGTTCGTCAATCCGTTCGCGAGATATGGAAGTTTGAAGTTAAGGAATGGTTGAGAAACCATCACAATTTTCGCAAGTCTGATACTCGAAACCAATAACTACTATGGCCTAGGGCACAAATACACATACCGTTGTAATTGGGCGAGTTTCTGCTTTCAGATGCAATAGGAAATTCTCGAGTTCGTCAATCCGTTCGCGAGATATGGAAGTGTGAAGTAAAGAAATGGTTGAGAAACCATCAAAATTTTCGCAAGTCTGATACTCGAAACCAACAACCACAAAGGCCAAAGGGGAAAACACCCATTTCTTTGTAATCGGGCGAGTTTCTACTATCAGATGCAACAGGAATTTCTCGAGTGCGTCAATCCGTTCGCGAGATATGGAAGTGTGAAGTTAAGGAATGGTTGTGAAATCATCCAAATTATCGCAAGTCTGATACTCGAAACCAACAACTACAAAGGCCAAAGGGGAAAACACACATACCGTTGTAATTGGGCGAGTTTCTGCTTTCAGATGCAATAGGAAATTCTCGAGTTCGTCAATCCGTTCGCGAGATATGGGAGTTTGAAGTTAAGGAATGGTTGAGAAACCATCACAATTTTCGCAAGTCTGATACTCGAAACCAATAACTACTATGGCCTAGGGCACAAATACACATACCGTTGTAATTGGGCGAGTTTCTGCTTTCAGAGGCAATAGGAAATTCTCGAGTTCGTCAATCCGTTCGCGAGATATGGAAGTGTGAAGTTAAGAAATGGTTGAGAAACCATCAAAATTTTCGCAAGTCTGATACTCGAAACCAACAACCACAAAGGCCAAAGGGGAAAACACACATTTCTTTGTAATCGGGCGAGTTTCTACTTTCAGATGCAACAGGAATTTCTCGAGTTCGTCAATCCGTTCGCGAGATATGGAAGTGTGAAGTTAAGGAATGGTTGAGAAACCATCAAAATTTTCGCAAGTCGGATACTCGACACCAATAACTACAAAGGCATAGGGGAAAAATGCACATACCTTAGTAGTCGGGCGAGTTTCCACTTTCAGATGCAACAGGAATTTCTCGAGTTCGTCATTCCGTTCGCGAGATATGGGAGTTTGAATTAAAGGAACGGTTGAGAAACCATCAAAATTTTCGCAATTCTGATACTAGAAACCAATAACTACAATGGCCTAGGGGAAAATGTACATACCGTTGTAATCGGCCGAGTTTCTGCTTTCAGATGCAACAGGAATTTCTCGAGTTCGTCAATCCGTTCGCGAAATATGGGAGTTTGAAGTTAAGGAATGGTTGACAAATCATCAAAATTTTCGCAAGTCTGATACTCGAATCCAATAACTACTATGGCCCAGGGCAAAAATACACATACCGTTGTAATCGGGCGATTTTCTGCTTTCAGATGCAACAGGAATTTCTCGAGTTCGTCAATGCGTTCGCGAGATATGGGAGTTTGAACTTAAGGAATGGTTGAGAAATCATCCAAATTATCGCAATTCTGATACTCGGATCCAAGAACTACTAATGCCTTGGGCAAAAATACGCATACCGTGGTAATCGTGCGAGATTCTACTTTCACATGCAACAGGATTTTCTCGCGTTCGTCAATCCGTTCGCGAGATATGGGAGTTTGAAGTTATAGAATGGTTGAGAAACCATCAAAATTGTCGCTGGTCTGATACTCGAAACGAATAACTGGAATGGCCTAGGGGAAAAGTACACACACCATTGTAATCGGGCGAGTTTCTACTTTCAGGTACAACAGGAATTTCTCGAGTTCGTCAATCCGTTCGCGAAATATGGGAGTTTGAAGTTAAGGAATGGTTGACAAGTCATCAAAATTTTCGCAAGTCTGATACTCGAATCCAATAACTACTATGGCCTAGGGCAAAAATACACATACCGTTGTAATCGGGCGAGTTTCTGCTTTCAGATGCAATAGGAAATTCTCCAGTTCGTCAATCCGATCGCGAGATATGGAAGTTTGATGTTAAGGAGTGCTTGAGAAACCATCAAAATTTTCGCCGGTCTGATACTCGAAACCAACAACTGGAATGGCCTAGGGGAAAAGTACACACACCGTTGTAATCGGGCGAGTTTCTGCTTTCAGACGCAATAGGAAATTCTCGAGTTCGTCAATCCGTTCGCGAGATATGGAAGTGTGAAGTTAAGAAATGGTTGAGAAACCATCACAATTTTCGCAAGTCTGATACTCGAAACCAATAACTACTATGGCCTAGGGCACAAATACATATACCGTTGTAATTGGGCGAGTTTCTGCTTTCAGATGCAATAGGAAATTCTCGAGTTCGTCAATCCGTTCGCGAGATATGGAAGTGTGAAGTTAAGAAATGGTTGAGAAACCATCAAAATTTTCGCAAGTCTGATACTCGAAACCAACAACTACAAAGGCCAAAGGGGAAAACACACATACCGTTGTAATTGGGCGAGTTTCTGCTTTCAGATGCAATAGGAAATTCTCGAGTTCGTCAATCCGTTCGCGAGATATGGGAGTTTGAAGTTAAGGAATGGTTGAGAAACCATCACAATTTTCGCAAGTCTGATACTCGAAACCAATAACTACTATGGCCTAGGGCACAAATACACATACCGTTGTAATTGGGCGAGTTTCTGCTTTCAGATGCAATAGGAAATTCTCGAGTTCGTCAATCCGTTCGCGAGATATGGAAGTGTGAAGTAAAGAAATGGTTGAGAAACCATCAAAATTTTCGCAAGTCTGATACTCGAAACCAACAACCACAAAGGCCAAAGGGGAAAACACACATTTCTTTGTAATCGGGCGAGTTTCTACTTTCAGATGCAACAGGAATTTCTCGAGTTCGTCAATCCGTTCGCGAGATATGGAAGTGTGAAGTTAAGGAATGGTTGAGAAACCATCAAAATTTTCGCAAGTCGGATACTCGACACCAATAACTACAAAGGCATAGGGGAAAAATGGACATACCTTTGTAGTCGGGCGAGTTTCCACTTTCAGATGCAACAGGAATTTCTCGAGTTCGTCATTCCGTTCGCGAGATATGGGAGTTTGAAGTTAAGGAACGGTTGAGAAACCATCAAAATTTTCGCAATTCTGATACTAGAAACCAATAACTACAATGGCCTAGGGGAAAATATACATACCGTTGTAATCGGCCGAGTTTCTGCTTTCAGATGCAACAGGAATTTCTCGAGTTCGTCAATCCGTTCGCGAGATATGGGAGTTTGCAGTTAAGGAATGGTTGAGAAACCATCACAATTTTCGCAAGTCTGATACTCGAAACCAATAACTACTATGGCCTAGGGCACAAATACATATACCGTTGTAATTGGGCGAGTTTCTGCTTTCAGATGCAATAGGAAATTCTCGATTTCGTCAATCTGTTCGCGAGATATGGAAGTGTGAAGTTAAGAAATGGTTGAGAAACCATCAAAATTTTCGCAAGTCTGATACTCGAAACCAACTACAAAGGCCAAAGGGGAAAACACACATACCGTTGTAATTGGGCGAGTTTCTGCTTTCAGATGCAATAGGAAATTCTCGAGTTCGTCAATCCGATCGCGAGATATGGGAGTTTGAAGTTAACGAATGGTTGAGAAACCATCACAATTTTCGCAAGTCTGATACTCGAAACCAATAACTACTATGGCCTAGGGCACAAATACACATACCGTTGTAATTGGGCGAGTTTCTGCTTTCAGATGCAATAGGAAATTCTCGAGTTCGTCAATCCGTTCGCGAGATATGGAAGTGTGAAGTAAAGAAATGGTTGAGAAACCATCAAAATTTTCGCAAGTCTGATACTCGAAACCAACAACCACAAAGGCCAAAGGGGAAAACACACATTTCTTTGTAATCGGGCGAGTTTCTACTATCAGATGCAACAGGAATTTCTCGAGTGCGTCAATCCGTTCGCGAGATATAGAAGTGTGAAGTTAAGGAATGGTTGAGAAATCATCCAAATTATCGCAAGTCTGATACTCGAAACCAACAACTACAAAGGCCAAAGGGGAAAACACACATACCGTTGTAATTGGGCGAGTTTCTGCTTTCAGATGCAATAGGAAATTCTCGAGTTCGTCAATCCGTTCGCGAGATATGGGAGTTTGAAGTTATGGAATGGTTGAGAAACCATCACAATTTTCGCAAGTCTGATACTCGAAACCAATAACTACTATGGCCTAGGGCACAAATACACATACCGTTGTAATTGGGCGAGTTTCTGCTTTCAGAGGCAATAGGAAATTCTCGAGTTCGTCAATCCGTTCGCGAGATATGGAAGTGTGAAGTTAAGAAATGGTTGAGAAACCATCAAAATTTTCGCAAGTCTGATACTCGAAACCAACAACCACAAAGGCCAAAGGGGAAAACACACATTTCTTTGTAATCGGGCGAGTTTCTACTTTCAGATGCAACAGGAATTTCTCGAGTTCGTCATTCCGTTCGCGAGATATGGGAGTTTGAAGTTAAGGAACGGTTGAGAAACCATCAAAATTTTCGCAATTCTGATACTCGAAACCAATAACTACTATGGCCTAGGGCACAAATACACATACCGTTGTAATTGGGCGAGTTTCTGCTTTCAGATGCAATAGGAAATTCTCGAGTTCGTCAATCCGTTCGCGAGATATGGAAGTGTGAAGTAAAGAAATGGTTGAGAAACCATCAAAATTTTCGCAAGTCTGATACTCGAAACCAACAACCACAAAGGCCAAAGGGGAAAACACACATTTCTTTGTAATCGGGCGAGTTTCTACTTTCAGATGCAACAGGAATTTCTCGAGTTCGTCAATCCGTTCGCGAGATATGGAAGTGTGAAGTTAAGGAATGGTTGAGAAACCATCAAAATTTTCGCAAGTCGGATACTCGACACCAATAACTACAAAGGCATAGGGGAAAAATGGACATACCTTTGTAGTCGGGCGAGTTTCCACTTTCAGATGCAACAGGAATTTCTCGAGTTCGTCATTCCGTTCGCGAGATATGGGAGTTTGAAGTTAAGGAACGGTTGAGAAACCATCAAAATTTTCGCAATTCTGATACTAGAAACCAATAACTACAATGGCCTAGGGGAAAATATACATACCGTTGTAATCGGCCGAGTTTCTGCTTTCAGATGCAACAGGAATTTCTCGAGTTCGTCAATCCGTTCGCGAGATATGGGAGTTTGCAGTTAAGGAATGGTTGAGAAACCATCACAATTTTCGCAAGTCTGATACTCGAAACCAATAACTACTATGGCCTAGGGCACAAATACATATACCGTTGTAATTGGGCGAGTTTCTGCTTTCAGATGCAATAGGAAATTCTCGATTTCGTCAATCTGTTCGCGAGATATGGAAGTGTGAAGTTAAGAAATGGTTGAGAAACCATCAAAATTTTCGCAAGTCTGATACTCGAAACCAACAACTACAAAGGCCAAAGGGGAAAACACACATACCGTTGTAATTGGGCGAGTTTCTGCTTTCAGATGCAATAGGAAATTCTCGAGTTCGTCAATCCGATCGCGAGATATGGGAGTTTGAAGTTAACGAATGGTTGAGAAACCATCACAATTTTCGCAAGTCTGATACTCGAAACCAATAACTACTATGGCCTAGGGCACAAATACACATACCGTTGTAATTGGGCGAGTTTCTGCTTTCAGATGCAATAGGAAATTCTCGAGTTCGTCAATCCGTTCGCGAGATATGGAAGTGTGAAGTAAAGAAATGGTTGAGAAACCATCAAAATTTTCGCAAGTCTGATACTCGAAACCAACAACCACAAAGGCCAAAGGGGAAAACACACATTTCTTTGTAATCGGGCGAGTTTCTACTATCAGATGCAACAGGAATTTCTCGAGTGCGTCAATCCGTTCGCGAGATATAGAAGTGTGAAGTTAAGGAATGGTTGAGAAATCATCCAAATTATCGCAAGTCTGATACTCGAAACCAACAACTACAAAGGCCAAAGGGGAAAACACACATACCGTTGTAATTGGGCGAGTTTCTGCTTTCAGATGCAATAGGAAATTCTCGAGTTCGTCAATCCGTTCGCGAGATATGGGAGTTTGAAGTTATGGAATGGTTGAGAAACCATCACAATTTTCGCAAGTCTGATACTCGAAACCAATAACTACTATGGCCTAGGGCACAAATACACATACCGTTGTAATTGGGCGAGTTTCTGCTTTCAGAGGCAATAGGAAATTCTCGAGTTCGTCAATCCGTTCGCGAGATATGGAAGTGTGAAGTTAAGAAATGGTTGAGAAACCATCAAAATTTTCGCAAGTCTGATACTCGAAACCAACAACCACAAAGGCCAAAGGGGAAAACACACATTTCTTTGTAATCGGGCGAGTTTCTACTTTCAGATGCAACAGGAATTTCTCGAGTTCGTCATTCCGTTCGCGAGATATGGGAGTTTGAAGTTAAGGAACGGTTGAGAAACCATCAAAATTTTCGCAATTCTGATACTCGAAACCAATAACTACTATGGCCTAGGGCACAAATACACATACCGTTGTAATTGGGCGAGTTTCTGCTTTCAGATGCAATAGGAAATTCTCGAGTTCGTCAATCCGTTCGCGAGATATGGAAGTGTGAAGTTAAGAAATGGTTGAGAAACCATCAAAATTTTCGCAAGTCTGATACTCGAAACCAACAACTACAAAGGCCAAAGGGGAAAACACACATACAGTTGAAATTGGGCGAGTTTCTGCTTTCAGATGCAATAGGAAATTCTCCAGTTCGTCAATCCGATCGCGAGATATGGAAGTTTGAAGTTAAGGAGTGCTTGAGAAACCATCAAAATTTTCGCTGGTCTGATACTCGAAACCAACAACTGGAATGGCCTAGGGGAAAAGTACACACACCGTTGTAATTGGGCGAGTTTCTGCTTTCAGATGCAATAGGAAATTCTCGAGTTCGTCAATCCGTTCGCGAGATATGGGAGTTTGAAGTTAAGGAATGGTTGAGAAACCATCACAATTTTCGCAAGTCTGATACTCGAAACTAATAACTACAATGGCCTAGGGAACTAATACACATACCGTTGTAATTGGGCGAGTTTCTGCTTTCAGATGCAATAGGAAATTCTCGAGTTCGTCAATCCGTTCGCGAGATATGGAAGTGTGAAGTTAAGAAATGGTTGAGAAACCATCAAAATTTTCGCAAGTCTGATACTCGAAACCAACAACCACAAAGGCCAAAGGGGAAAACACACATTTCTTTGTAATCGGGCGAGTTTCTACTTTCAGATGCAACAGGAATTTCTCGAGTTCGTCAATCCGTTCGCGAGATATGGAAGTGTGAAGTTAAGGAATGGTTGAGAAACCATCAAAATTTTCGCAAGTCGGATACTCGACACCAATAACTACAAAGGCATAGGGGAAAAATGCACATACCTTTGTAGTCGGGCGAGTTTCCACTTTCAGATGCAACAGGAATTTCTCGAGTTCGTCATTCCGTTCGCGAGATATGGGAGTTTGAAGTTAAGGAACGGTTGCGAAACCATCAAAATTTTCGCAAGTCGGATACTCGACACCAATAACTACAAAGGCCTACGGGGAAAACACACACATCTTTGTAATCGGGCGAGTTTCGAGTTTCAGATGCAACAGGAATTTCTCGAGTTCGTCAATCCGTTCGCGAGATATGGGTGTTTGAAGTTAAGGAATGGTTGTGAAGCCATCACAATTTTCGCAAGTCTGATACTCGAAACCAATAACTGGAATGGCCTAGGGGAAAAGTACACACACCATTGTAATCGGGCGAGATTCTACTTTCAGATACAACAGGAATTTCTCGAGTTCGTCAATCCGTTCGCGAAATATGGGAGTTTGAAGTTAAGGAATGGTTGACAAATCACCAAAATTTTCGCAAGTCTGATACTCGAATCCAATAACTACTATGGCCTAGGGCAAAAATACACCTACCGTTGTAATCGGGCGAGATTCTGCTTTCAGATACAATAGGAAATTCTCCAGTTCGTCAATCCGATCGCGAGATATGGAAGTTTGAAGTTAAGGAGTGCTTGAGAAACCATCAAAATTTTCGCTGGCCTGATACTCGAAACCAACAACTGGAATGGCCTAGGGGAAAAGTACACACACCGTTGTAATCGGGCGAGTTTCTGCTTTCAGACGCAATAGGAAATTCTCGAGTTCGTCAATCCGTTCGCGAGATATGGAAGTGTGAAGTTCAGGAATGGTTGAGAAACCATCAAAATTTTCGCAAGTCTGATACTCGAAACCAATAACTACAAAGGCCTACGGGGAAAACACACATATCTTTGTAATCGGGCGAGTTTCTACTTTCAGATGCAACAGGAATATCTCGAGTTCGTCAATCCGTTCGCGAGATATGGGAGTTAGAAGTTATGGAATGCTTGAGAAACCATAAAAATTTTCCCAAGTCTGATACTCGAAACCAATAACTACTATGGCCTAGGGCACAAATACACACACCGTTGTAATTGGGCGAGTTTCTGCTTTCAGATGCAATAGGAAATTCTCGAGTTCGTCAATCCGTTCGCGAGATATGGAAGTGTGAAGTTAAGAAATGGTTGAGAAACCATCACAATTTTCGCAAGTCTGATACTCGAAACCAACAACTACAAAGGAAAAAGGGGAAAACACACATATCTTTGTAATCGGGCGAGTTTCTACTTTCAGATGCAACAGGAATTTCTCGAGTTCGTCAATCCGTTCGCGAGATATGGAAGTTTGAAGTTAAGGAGTGCTTGAGAAACCATCAAAATTTTCGCTGGTCTGATACTCGAAACCAACAACTGGAATGGCCTAGGGGAAAAGTACACACACCGTTGTAATTGGGCGAGTTTCTGCTTTCAGATGCAATAGGAAATTCTCGAGTTCGTCAATCCGTTCGCGAGATATGGGAGTTTGAAGTTAAGGAATGGTTGAGAAACCATCACAATTTTCGCAAGTCTGATACTCGAAACCAATAACTACAATGGCCTAGGGCACAAATACACATACCGTTGTAATTGGGCGAGTTTCTGCTTTCAGATGCAATAGGAAATTCTCGAGTTCGTCAATCCGTTCGCGAGATATGGAAGTGTGAAGTTAAGAAATGGTTGAGAAACCATCAAAATTTTCGCAAGTCTGATACTCGAAACCAACAACCACAAAGGCCAAAGGGGAAAACACACATTTCTTTGTAATCGGGCGAGTTTCTACTTTCAGATGCAACAGGAATTTCTCGAGTTCGTCAATCCGTTCGCGAGATATGGAAGTGTGAAGTTAAGGAATGGTTGAGAAACCATCAAAATTTTCGCAAGTCGGATACTCGACACCAATAACTACAAAGGCATAGGGGAAAAATGCACATACCTTTGTAGTCGGGCGAGTTTCCACTTTCAGATGCAACAGGAAATTCTCGAGTTCGTCAATCCGTTCGCGAGATATGGAAGTGTGAAGTTAAGGAATGGTTGAGAAACCATCAAAATTTTCGCAAGTCTGATACTCGAAACCAATAACTACAAAGGCCTACGGGGAAAACACACATATCTTTGTAATCGGGCGAGTTTCTACTTTCAGATGCAACAGGAATATCTCGAGTTCGTCAATCCGTTCGCGAGATATGGGAGTTAGAAGTTATGGAATGCTTGAGAAACCATAAAAATTTTCCCAAGTCTGATACTCGAAACCAATAACTACTATGGCCTAGGGCACAAATACACACACCGTTGTAATTGGGCGAGTTTCTGCTTTCAGATGCAATAGGAAATTCTCGAGTTCGTCAATCCGTTCGCGAGATATGGAAGTGTGAAGTTAAGAAATGGTTGAGAAACCATCACAATTTTCGCAAGTCTGATACTCGAAACCAACAACTACAAAGGAAAAAGGGGAAAACACACATATCTTTGTAATCGGGCGAGTTTCTACTTTCAGATGCAACAGGAATTTCTCGAGTTCGTCAATCCGTTCGCGAGATATGGAAGTGTGAAGTTAAGGAATGGTTGAGAAACCATCACAATTTTCGCAAGTCTGGTACTCGAAACCAATAACTACTATGGCCTAGGGCACAAATACACATACCGTTGTAATTGGGCGAGTTTCTGCTTTCAGGTGCAATAGGAAATTCTCGAGTTCGTCAATCCGTTCGCGAGATATGGAAGTGTGAAGTTAGGAAATGGATGAGAAACCATCAAAATTTTCGCAAGTCTGATACTCGAAACCAATAACTACAAAGCCATAGGGGAAAAATGCACATACCTTTGTAGTCGGGCGAGTTTCCACTTTCAGATGCAACAGGAATTTCTCGAGTTCGTCATTCCGTTCGCGAGATATAGGAGTTTGAAGTTAAGGAACGGTTGAGAAACCATCAAAATTTTCGCAAGTCGGATACTCGACACCAATAACTACAAAGGCCTACGGGGAAAACACACACATCTTTGTAATCGGGCGAGTTTCGAGTTTCAGATGCAACAGGAACTTCTCGAGTTCGTCAATCCGTTCGCGAGATATGGGTGTTTGAAGTTAAGGAATGGTTGTGAAACCATCACAATTTTCGCAAGTCTGATATTCGAAACCAACAACTACTGTGGCCTAGGGCACAAATACACATACCGTTGTAATTGGGCGAGTTTCTGCTTTCAGATGCAATAGGAAATTCTCGAGTTCGTCAATCCGTTCGCGAGATATGGAAGTGTGAAGTTAAGAATTGGTTGAGAAACCATCAAAATTTTCGCAAGTCTGATACTCGAAACCAACAACTACAAAGGCCAAAGGGGAAAACACACATATCTTTGTAATCGGGCGAGTTTCTACTTTCAGATGCAACAGGAATTTCTCGAGTTCGTCAATCCGTTCGCGAGATATGGAAGTGTGAAGTTAAGGAATGGTTGAGAAACCATCAAAATTTTCGCAAGTCGGATACTCGACACCAATAACTACAAAGGCCTACGGGGAAAACACACACATCTTTGTAATCGGGCGAGTTTCGAGTTTCAGATGCAACAGGAATTTCTCGAGTTCGTCAATCCGTTCGCGAGATATGGGTGTTTGAAGTTAAGGAATGGTTGTGAAACCATCACAATTTTCGCAAGTCTGATACTCGAAACCAATAACTATTATGGCCTAGGGCACAAATACACATACCGTTGTAATCGGGCGAGTTTCTACTTTCACATGCAACAGGAATTTCTCGAGTTCGTCAATCCGTTCGCGAGATATGGGTGTTTGAAGTTAAGGAATGGTTGAGAAACCATCAAAATTTTCGCTGGTCTGATACTCGAAACCAATAACTACTATGGCCTAGGGCAAAAATACACATACCGTTGAAGTCGGGCGAGATTCTGCTTTCAGATGCAACAGGAATTTCGCGAGTTCGTTTATCCGTTCGCGAGATATGGGTGTTAGAAGTCATGGAATGCTTGAAAAACCATCAAAATTTGTGCAAGTCTGATACTCGAAACCAATAACTACTATGGCCTAGGGCAAAAATACAGATACCGTTGAAATCGGGCGAGTTTCTGCTTTCAGATGCAACAGAAATTTCTCGACTTCGTCAATCCGTTCGCGAGATATGGGAGTTTGAAGATAAGGAATGGCTGAGAATCCTGCAAAATTTTCGCTTGTCTGATACTCGAAACCAATAACTGGAATGGCCTAGGTCAAAAATACACGTATCGTTGTAATCGGGCGTGTTTCTGCTTTCAGATGCAATAGGAAATTCTCGAGTTCGTCAATCCGTTCGCGAGATATGGTAGTTTGAATTTAAGGAATGGTTGAGAAACTATCAAAATTTTCGCAAGTCGGATACTCGACACCAATAACTACAAAGGCCTACGGGGAAAAATGCACATACCTTTGTAATCGGGTGACTTTCTACTTTCACATGCAACAGGAATTTCTCGAGTTCGTCAATCCGTTCGCGGGATATGGGAGTTTGAAGTTAAGGAATGGTTGAGAAACCATCACAATTTTCGCAGGTCTGATACTCGAAATAAGTAACTACTATGGCCTAGGGGAAAATACACATACCGTTGTAATCGGGCGAGTTTCTGCTTTTAGATGCAATAGGAAATTCTCGAGTTCGTCAATCCGTTCGCGAGATATGGAAGTTTGAAGTTAAGGAATGCTTCAGAAACCATCAAAATATTCGCTGGTCTGATACTCGAAACCAACAACTGGAATGGCCTAGGGGAAAAGTACACACACCGTTGTAATCGGGCGAGTTTCTGCTTTCAGATGCAATAGGAAATTCTCGAGTTCGTCAATCCGTTCGCGAGATATGGAAGTGTGAAGTTAAGGAATGGTTGAGACACGATCGAAATTTTCGCAAGTCTGATACTCGAAACCAATAACTACAATGGCCTAAGGGAAAAATACACATACCGTTGTAATCGGGCGAGTTTCTGCTTTCAGATGCAATAGGAAATTCTCGAGCTCGTCAATCCGTTCGCGAGATATGGAAGTGTGAAGTTAAGGAATGGTTGAGAAACCATCAAAATTTTCGCAAGTCTGACACTCGAAACCAATAACTGGAATGGCCTAGGGGAAAAGTATACATATCATTGTAATCGGGCGAGATTCTACTTTAAGACGCAACAGGAATTTCTCGAGTTCGTCAATCCGTTCGCGAGATATGGGTGTTTGAAGTTAAGGAATAGTTGAGAAACCATCAAAATTTTCGCAAGTCTGATACTCGAAACCAATAACTACAAATGCCTAGGGGAAAAATACACATACCATTTGATCGGGCGAGATTCTACTTTCACATGCAACAGGAATTTCTCGAGTTCGTCAATCCGTTCGCGAGATATGGGAGTTTGAAGCTAAGGAATGGTTGAGAAACCATCACAATTTTCGCAAGTCTGATACTCGAAACCAATAACTACTATGGACTAGGGCAAAAATACACATACCGTTGTAATCGGGCGAGTTTCTACTTTCAGATGCTACAGCAATTTCTCGACCTCGTCAATCCGTTCGCGAGATACGGGAGTTTGAAGTTAAGGAATGGTTGAGAAACCATCAAAATTTTCGCAAGTCTGATACTCGAAACCAATAACTACTATGGCCTAGGGCAAAAATACACATACCGTTGTAATCGGACGCGTTTCTGCTTTCTGATGCAACAGGAATTTCTCGAGTTCGTCAATCCGTTCGCGAGAAATGGGAGTTTGAAGTTAAGGAATGGTTGAGAAATCATCAAAATTTTCGCAAGTCTGATACGCGAATTCAATAACTACAATGGCCTAGGGCAAAAATACACATACCATTGTAATCGGGCGTGTTTCTACTTTCAGATGCAACAGGAATTTCTCGCGTTCGTCAATCCGTTCGCGAGATATGGGAGTTTGAAATTAAGGAATGGTTGAAAAACCATCACAATTTTCGCAAGTCTGATACTCGAAACCAATAACTACAAAGGCCTAGTGGAAAAATACACATACCGTTGTAATCGGGTGACTTTCTACTTTCAGATGCAACACGAATTTCTCGAGTTCGTCAATCCGTTCGCGAGAAATGGGAGTTTGAAGTTAAGGAGTGGTTGAGAGATCATCAAAATTTTCGCAAGTCTGTTACGCGAATTCAATAACTACAAAGGCCTAGGGAAAAAATGCACATACCTTTGTAATCGGGTGACTTTCTACTTTCGCATGCAACAGGAATTTCTCGAGTTCGTCAATCCGTTCGCGGGATATGGGAGTTTGAAGTTAAGGAATGGATGAGAAACCATCACAATTTTCGCAGGTCTGATACTCGAAATAAGTAACTACTATGGCCTAGGGGAAAAATACACATACCGTTGTAATCGGGCGAGTTTCTGCTTTTAGATGCAATAGGAAATTCTCGAGTTCGTCAATCCGTTCGCGAGATATGGAAGTTCGAAGTTAAGGAATGCTTCAGAAACCATCAAAATATTCGCTGGTCTGATACTCGAAACCAACAACTGGAATGGCCTAGGGGAAAAGTACACACACCGTTGTAATCGGGCGAGTTTCTGCTTTCAGATGCAATAGGAAATTCTCGAGTTCGTCAATCCGTTCGCGAGATATGGAAGTGTGAAGTTAAGGAATGGTTGAGACACGATCAAAATTTTCGCAAGTCTGATACTCGAAACGAATAACTATTATGGCCTAGGACAAAAATACTCATACCGTTGTAATCGGGCGGGTTTCTGCTTTCAGATGCAATAGGAAATTCTCGAGTTCGTCAATCCGTTCGCGAGATATGGAAGTTTGAAGTTAAGGAATGCTTCAGAAACCATCAAAATATTCGCTGGTCTGATACTCGAAACCAACAACTGGAATGGCCTAGGGGAAAAGTACACACACCGTTGTAATCGGGCGAGTTTCTGCTTTCAGATGCAATAGGAAATTCTCGAGTTCGTCAATCCGTTCGCGAGATATGGAAGTGTGAAGTTAAGGAATGGTTGAGACACGATCGAAATTTTCGCAAGTCTGATACTCGAAACCAATAACTACAATGGCCTAAGGGAAAAATACACATACCGTTGTAATCGGGCGAGTTTCTGCTTTCAGATGCAATAGGAAATTCTCGAGCTCGTCAATCCGTTCGCGAGATATGGGTGTTTGAAGTTAAGGAATAGTTGAGAAACCATCAAAATTTTCGCAAGTCTGATACTCGAAACCAATAACTACAAATGCCTAGGGGAAAAATACACATACCATTTGATCGGGCGAGATTCTACTTTCACATGCAACAGGAATTTCTCGAGTTCGTCAATCCGTTCGCGAGATATGTTCCAAATTAAGAAACGGTTGAGAAACCTTCAAAATTTTCGCAAAACTGATACTCGAAACCAATAACTGGAATGGCCTAGGGGAAAAGTACACACACCATTGTAATGGGGCGAGTTTCTTCTTTCAGATGCAACAGGAATTCCTCGAGTTCGTTAATCCGTTCGCGAGATATGGGAGTTTGAAGTTAAGGAATGCTTGAGAAACCATCAAAATTTTCGCAAGTCTGATACTCGAAACGGATAGCTACAAAGCCCTAGGGGAAAAATACACATACCTTTGTAATCGGGCGAGTTTATACCTTCAGATGCAACAGGACTTTCTCGAGCTCGTCAATCCGTTCGCGAGATATGGGAGTTCGAAATTAAGGAACGGTTGAGAAACCATCAAAATTTTCGCAAAACTGATACTCGAAACCAATAACTGGAATGCCCTAGGGGAAAAGTACACACACCATTGTAATGGGGCGAGTTTCTACTTTCAGATGCAACAGGAATTCCTCGAGTTCGTTAATCCGTTCGCGAGATATGGGAGTTTGAAGCTAAGGAATGGTTGAGAAACCATCACAATTTTCGCAAGTCGGATACTCGAAACCAATAACTACTATGGACTAGGGCAAAAATACACATACCGTTGTAATCGGGCGAGTTTCTACTTTCAGATGCTACAGCAATTTCTCGAGCTCGTCAATCCGTTCGCGAGATACGGGAGTTTGAAGTTAAGGAATGGTTGAGAAACCATCAAAATTTTCACAAGTCTGATACTCGAAACCAATAACTACTATGGCCTAGGGCAAAAATACACATACCGTTGTAATCGGACGCGTTTCTGCTTTCTGATGCAACAGGAATTTCTCGAGTTCGTCAATCCGTTCGCGAGAAATGGGAGTTTGAAGTTAAGGAATGGTTGAGAAATCATCAAAATTTTCGCAAGTCTGATACGCGAATTCAATAACTACAATGGCCTAGGGCAAAAATACACATACCATTGTAATCGGGCGTGTTTCTACTTTCAGATGCAACAGGAATTTCTCGCGTTCGTCAATCCGTTCGCGAGATATGGGAGTTTGAAATTAAGGAATGGTTGAAAAACCATCACAATTTTCGCAAGTCTGATACTCGAAACCAATAACTACAAAGGCCTAGTGGAAAAATACACATACCGTTGTAATCGGGTGACTTTCTACTTTCAGATGCAACACGAATTTCTCGAGTTCGTCAATCCGTTCGCGAGAAATGGGAGTTTGAAGTTAAGGAGTGGTTGAGAGATCATCAAAATTTTCGCAAGTCTGTTACGCGAATTCAATAACTACAAAGGCCTAGGGAAAAAATGCACATACCTTTGTAATCGGGTGACTTTCTACTTTCGCATGCAACAGGAATTTCTCGAGTTCGTCAATCCGTTCGCGGGATATGGGAGTTTGAAGTTAAGGAATGGATGAGAAACCATCACAATTTTCGCAGGTCTGATACTCGAAATAAGTAACTACTATGGCCTAGGGGAAAAATACACATACCGTTGTAATCGGGCGAGTTTCTGCTTTTAGATGCAATAGGAAATTCTCGAGTTCGTCAATCCGTTCGCGAGATATGGAAGTTTGAAGTTAAGGAATGCTTCAGAAACCATCAAAATATTCGCTGGTCTGATACTCGAAACCAACAACTGGAATGGCCTAGGGGAAAAGTACACACACCGTTGTAATCGGGCGAGTTTCTGCTTTCAGATGCAATAGGAAATTCTCGAGTTCGTCAATCCGTTCGCGAGATATGGAAGTGTGAAGTTAAGGAATGGTTGAGACACGATCAAAATTTTCGCAAGTCTGATACTCGAAACGAATAACTATTATGGCCTAGGACAAAAATACTCATACCGTTGTAATCGGGCGGGTTTCTGCTTTCAGATGCAATAGGAAATTCTCGAGTTCGTCAATCCGTTCGCGAGATATGGGAGTTGGAAGTTAAGGAATGGTTGAGAAACCATCAAAATTTTCGCAAGACTGATACTCGAAACCAATAACTACAATGGCCTAAGGGAAAAATACACATACCGTTGTAATCGGGCGAGTTTCTGCTTTCAGATGCAACAGGAATTTCTCGAGTTCGTCAATCCGTTCGCGAGATATGGGAGTTTGAAGTTAAGGAATAGTTGAGAAACCATCAAAATTTTCGCAAGTCTGATACTCGAAACCAATAACTACAAAGGCCTAGTGGAAAAATACACATACCGTTGTAATCGGGTGACTTTCTACTTTCACATGCAACAGGAATTTCTCGAGTTCGTCAATCCGTTCGCGGGATATGGGAGTTTGAAGTTAAGGAATGGTTGAGAAACCATCACAATTTTCGCAAGTCTGATACTCGAAACCAATAACTACAAAGGCATAGGGGAAAAATACACATACCGTAGTAATCGGGCGAGTTTCTGCTTTCAGATGCAATAGGAAATTCTCGAGTTCTTCAATGCGTTCGCGAGATATGGGAGTCTGAAGTTAAGGAATTGTTGAGAAACCATAACAATTTTCGCAAGTCTGATACTCGAAACCAACAACTGGAATGGCCTAGGGGAAAAGTACACACACCGTTGTAATCGGGCGAGTTTCTCCTCTCAGATGCAACAGGAATTTCTCGAGTTCGTCATTCCGTTCGCGAGATATGGGAGTTAGAAGTTATGGAATGCTTGAGAAACCATCATAATTTTCGCAAGTCTGATACTCGAAACCAATAACTACAAAGGCATAGGGGAAAAATGCACATGCCTTTGTAATCGGGCGAGTTTCCACTTTCAGATGCAACTGGAATTTCTCGAGTTCGTCATTCCGTTCGCGAGATATGGGAGTTTGAAGTTAAGGAATGGTTGAGAAACCATCAAAATTTTCGCAATTCTGATGCTAGAAACCAATAACTACAATGGCCTAGGGGAAAACACACATATCTTTGTAATCGGGCGAGTTTCTACTTTCAGATGCAATAGGAAATTCTCGAGTTCGTCAATCAGTTCGCGAGATATGGGAGTTTGAAGTTAAGGAATGGTTGAGAAACCATCACAATTCTCGCAAGTCTGATTGTCGAAATCAATAACTACTATGGCCTAGGGCACAAATACCCATACCGCTGTAATTGGGCAAGTTTCTGCTTTCAGATGCCATAGGAAATTCTCGAGTTCGTCAATCCGTTCGCGAGATATGGAAGTGTGAAGTTAAGGAATGGTTGAGAAACCATCAATATTTTCGCAAGTCTGATATTCGAAGCCAATAAGTGGAATGGCCTAGGGGAAAAGTACACATACCATTGTAATCGGGCGAGTCTCTACTTTCAGATTCAACAGGAATTTCTCGAGTTCGTTAATCCGTTCGCGAGAAATGGGAGTTTGAAGTTAAGGAATGGTTGAGAAACCATCAAAATTTTCGCAAGTCTGATACTCGAAACCAGTAACTACAACGGCCTAGGGGAAAAATAGACATACCGTTGTAATCGGGCGAGTTTCTACTTTCAGATGCAACAGGAATTTCTCGAGTTCGTTAATTCGTTCGCGAGATATGGGAGTTTGAAGTTAAAGAATGGTTGAGTAACCATCAAAATTTTCGCAAGTCTGATACTCGAAAACAATAACTACAAATGCCTAGGGGAAAAATACACATACCATTGTAATCGGGCGAGATTCTACTTTCACATGCAACAGGAATTAGTGGCGTTCGTCAATGCGTTCGCGAGATATGGGAGTTTGAAGTTAAGGAATGTTTGAGAAATCATCACAATTTTCGCAAGTCTGATACTCGAATCCAATAACTACTATGGCCTAGGGGAAAGATACACATACCGTTGTAATCGGGCGAGTTTCTGCTTTCAGATGCAGTAGGAAATTCTCGAGTTCGTCAATCCGTTCGCGAGATATGGGAGTTTGAAGTTAAGGCATACTTGAAAAACCACCAAAATTTTCGCAAGTCTGATACTCGAAACCAATAACTACAAAGGCCTAGGGGAAAAATACACATACCGTTGTAATCGGGTGACTTTCTACTTTCACATGCAACAGGAATTTCTCGAGTTCGTCAATCCGTTCGCGGGATATGGAAGTTTGAAGTTAAGGAATGGTTGAGAAACCATCACAATTTTCGCAAGTCTGATACTCGAAGTCAATAACTACTATGGCCTAGGGGAAATATACACATACCGTTGTAATCGGGCGAGTTTCTGCTTTTAGATGCAATAGGAACTTCTCGAGTTCGTCAATCCGTTCGCGCGATATGGGAGTTTGAACGTTAAGAAATAGTTGAGAAACCATCAAAATTTTCGCAAGTCTGATACTCGAAACCAATAACTACAAAGGCATAGGGGAAAAATACACATACCGTAGTAATCGGGCGAGTTTCTGCTTTCAGATGCAATAGGAAATTCTGGAGTTCTTCAATGCGTTCGCGAGATATGGGAGTCTGAAGTTAAGGAATGGTTGAGAAACCATCACAATTTTCGCAAGTCTGATACTCGAAACCAACAACTGGAATGGCCTAGGGGAAAAGTAGACACACCGTTGTAATCGGGCGAGTTTCTCCTTTCAGATGCAACAGGAATTTCTCGAGTTCGTCATTCCGTTCGCGAGATATGGGAGTTAGAAGTTATGGAATGCTTGAGAAACCATCATAATTTTCGCAAGTCTGATACTCGAAACCAATAACTACAAAGGCATAGGGGAAAAATGCACATGCCTTTGTAATCGGGCGAGTTTCCACTTTCAGATGCAACTGGAATTTCTCGAGTTCGTCATTCCTTCGCGAGAAATGGGAGTTTGAAGCTAAGGAATGGTTGAGAAACCATCACAATTTTCGCAAGTCTGATACTCGAAACCAATAACTACTATGGACTAGGGCAAAAATACACATACCGTTGTAATCGGGCGTGTTTCTACTTTCAGATGCAAAAGGAATTTCTCGAGCTCGTCAATCCGTTCGCGGGATATGGGAGTTTGAAGTTAAGGAATGGTTGAGAAACCATCACAATTTTCGCAAGTCTGATACTCGAAATCAATAACTGCTATGGCCTAGGGGAAAAATACACATACCGTTGTAATCGGGCGAGTTTCTGCTTTCAGATGCAATAGGAAATTCTCGAGTTCGTCAATCCGTTCGCGAGATATGGAAGTTGGAAGTTAAGGAATGGTTGAGAAACCATCAAAATTTTCGCAAGTCTGATACGCGAATTCAATAACTACAATTGCCTAGGGCAAAAATACACACACCGTTGTAATCGGGCGTGTTTCTACTTTCAGATGCAACAGGAATTTCTCGCGTTCCTCAATCCGTTCGCGAGATATGGGAGTTTGAAGTTAAGGAATGGTTGAAAAACCATCAAAATTTTCGCAGGTCTGATACTCGAAATAAGTAACTACTATGGCCTAGGGGAAAAATACACATACCGTTGTAATCGGGCGAGTTTCTGCTTTTAGATGCAATAGGAAATTCTCGAGTTCGTCAATCCGTTCGCGAGATATGGAAGTTTGAAGTTAAGGAATGCTTCAGAAACCATCAAAATATTCGCTGGTCTGATACTCGAAACCAACAACTGGAATGGCCTAGGGGAAAAGTACACACACCGTTGTAATCGGGCGAGTTTCTGCTTTCAGATGCAATAGGAAATTCTCGAGTTCGTCAATCCGTTCGCGAGATATGGAAGTGTGAAGTTAAGGAATGGTTGAGACACGATCAAAATTTTCGCAAGTCTGATACTCGAAACGAATAACTACTATGGCCTAGGACAAAAATACACATACCGTTGTAATCGGGCGGGTTTCTGCTTTCAGATGCAATAGGAAATTCTCGAGTTCGTCAATCCGTTCGCGAGATATGGGAGTTGGAAGTTAAGGAATGGTTGAGAAACCTTCAAAATTTTCGCAAGTCTGATACTCGAAACCAATAACTACAATGGCCTAAGGGAAAAATACACATACCGTTGTAATCGGGCGAGTTTCTGCTTTCAGATGCAATAGGAAATTCTCGAGCTCGTCAATCCGATCGCGAGATATGGAAGTGTGAAGTTAAGGAATGGTTGAGAAACCATCAAAATTTTCGCAAGTCTGACACTCCAAACCAATAACTGGAATGGCCTAGGGGAAAAGTACACATATCATTGTAATCGGGCGAGATTCTACTTTCAGATGCAACAGGAATTTCTCGAGTTCGTCAATCCGTTCGCGAGATATGGAAGTTTGAAGTTAAGGAATGGTTGAGAAACCATCACAATTTTCGCAAGTCTGATACTCGAAACCAATAACTACGAATGCCTAGGGGAAAAATACACATACCATTTGATCGGGCGAGATTCTACTTTCACATGCAACAGGAATTTCTCGAGTTCGTCAATCCGTTCGCGAGATATGTTCCAAATTAAGAAACGGTTGAGAAACCATCAAAATTTTCGCAAAACTGATACTCGAAACCAATAACTGGAATGGCCTAGGGGAAAAGTACACACACCATTGTAATGGGGCGAGTTTCTTCTTTCAGATGCAACAGGAATTCCTCCGAGTTCGTTAATCCGTTCGCGAGATATGGGAGTTTGAAGTTAAGGAATGCTTGAGAAACCATCAAAATTTTCGCAAGTCTGATACTCGAAACCAATAGCTACAAAGCCCTAGGGGAAAAATACACATACCTTTGTAATCGGGCGAGTTTATACCTTCAGATGCAACAGGACTTTCTCGAGCTCGTCAATCCGTTCGCGAGATATGGGAGTTCGAAATTAAGGAACGGTTGAGAAACCATCAAAATTTTCGCAAAACTGATACTCGAAACCAATAACTGGAATGCCCTAGGGGAAAAGTACACACACTATTGTAATGGGGCGAGTTTCTACTTTCAGATGCAACAGGAATTCCTCGAGTTCGTTAATCCGTTCGCGAGATATGGGAGTTTGAAGCTAAGGAATGGTTGAGAAACCATCACAATTTTCGCAAGTCTGATACTAGAAACCAATAACTACTATGGACTAGGGCAAAAATACACATACCGTTGTAATCGGGCGAGTTTCTACTTTCAGATGCAACAGGAATTTCTCGAGCCCGTCAATCCGTTCGCGAGATACGGGAGTTTGAAGTTAAGGAATAGTTGAGAAACCATCAAAATTTTCGCAAGTCTGATACTCGAAACCAATAACTACTATGGCCTAGGGCAAAAATACACATACCGTTGTAATCGGACGCGTTTCTGCTTTCTGATGCAACAGGAATTTCTCGAGTTCGTCAATCCGTTCGCGAGATATGGGAGTTGGAAGTTAAGGAATGGTTGAGAAACCATCAAAATTTTCGCAAGTCTGATACTCGAAACCAATAACTACAAAGGCCTAGTGGAAAAATACACAAACCGTTGTAATCGGGTGACTTTCTACTTTCACATGCAACAGGAATTTCTCGAGTTCGTCAATCCGTTCGCGGGATATGGGAGTTTGAAGTTAAGGAATGGTTGAGAAACCATCACAATTTTCGCAGGTCTCATACTCGAAATAAGTAACTACTATGGCCTAGGGGAAAAATACACACACCGTTGTAATCGGGCGAGTTTCTGCTTTTAGATGCAATAGGAACTTCTCGAGTTCGTCAATCCGTTCGCGAGATATGGAAGTTTGAAGTTAAGGAATGCTTCAGAAACCATCAAAATATTCGCTGGTCTGATACTCGAAACCAACAACTGGAATGGCCTAGGGGAAAAGTACACACACCGTTGTAATCGGGCGAGTTTCTGCTTACAGATGCAATAGGAAATTTTCGAGTTCGTCAATCCGTTCGCGAGATATTGAAGTATGAAGTTAAGGAATGGTTGAGACACGATCAAATTTTCGCAAGTATGATACTCGAAACGAATAACTACTATGGCCTAGGACAAAAATACACACACCGTTGTAATCGGGCGAGTTTCTGCTTTCAGATGCAGTAGGAAATTCTCGAGTTCGTCAATCCGTTCGCGAGATATGGAAGTGTGAAGTTAAGGAATGGTTGAGACACGATCAAAATTTTCGCAAGTGTGATACTCGAAACGAGTAACTACTATGGCCTAGGACAAAACTACACATACCGTTGTAATCGGGCGGGTTTCTGCTTTCAGATGCAATAGGAAATTCTCGAGTTCGTCAATCCGTTCGCGAGAAATGGGAGTTTGAAGTTAAGGAATGGTTGAGAAATCATCAAAATTTTCGCAAGTCTGATACGCGAATTCAATAACTACAATGGCCTAGGGCAGAAATACACATACCGTTGTAATCGGGCGTGTTTCTACTTTCAGATGCAACAGGAATTTCTCGCGTTCGTCAATCCGTTCGCGAGATATGGGAGTTTGAAGTTAAGGAATGGTTGAAAAACCATCAAAATTTTCGCAAGTCTGATACGCGAATTCAATAACTACAATGGCCTAGGGCAGAAATACACACACCGTTGTAATCGGGCGAGTTTCTGCTTTCAGATGCAATAGGAAATTCTCGAGTTCGTCACTCCGTTCGCGAGATATGGAAGTGTGAAGTTAAGGAATGGTTGAGACACGATCAAAATTTTCGCAAGTGTGATACTCGAAACGAGTAACTACTATGGCCTAGGACAAAACTACACATACCGTTGTAATCGGGCGGGTTTCTGCTTTCAGATGCAATAGGAAATTCTCGAGTTCGTCAATCCGTTCGCGAGAAATGGGAGTTTGAAGTTAAGGAATGGTTGAGAAATCATCAAAATTTTCGCAAGTCTGATACGCGAATTCAATAACTACAATGGCCTAGGGCAGAAATACACATACCGTTGTAATCGGGCGTGTTTCTACTTTCAGATGCAACAGGAATTTCTCGCGTTCGTCAATCCGTTCGCGAGATATGGGAGTTTGAAGTTAAGGAATGGTTGAAAAACCATCAAAATTTTCGCAAGTCTGATACGCGAATTCAATAACTACAATGGCCTAGGGCAGAAATACACATACCGTTGTAATCGGGCGTGTATCTACTTTCAGATGCAACAGGAATTTCTCGCGTTCGTCAATCCGTTCGCGAGATATGGGAGTTTGAAGTTAAGGAATGGTTGAGAAACCATCACAATTTTCGCAGGTCTGATACTCGAAATAAGTAACTACTATGGCCTAGGGGAAAAGTACACACACCGACGTAATCGGGCGAGTTTCTGCTTTTAGATACAATAGGAAATTCTCGAGTTCGTCAATCCGTTCGCGAGATATGGGAGTTGGAAGTTAAGGAATGGTTGAGAAACGATCAAAATATTCGTTGGTCTGATACTCGAAACCAACAACTGGAATGGCCTAGGGGAAAAGTACACACACCGTTGTAATCGGGCGAGTTTCTGCTTTCAGATGCAATAGGAAATTCTCGAGTTCGTCAATCCGTTCGCGAGATATGGAAGTGTGAAGTTAAGGAATGGTTGAGACACGATCGAAATTTTCGCAAGTCTGATACTCGAAACCAATAACTACAATGGCCTAAGGGAAAAATACACATACCGTTGTAATCGGGCGAGTTTCTGCTTTCAGATGCAATAGGAAATTCTCGAGCTCGTCAATCCGTTCGCGAGATATGGAAGTGTGAAGTTAAGGAATGGTTGAGAAACCATCAAAATTTTCGCAAGTCTGACACTCGAAACCAATAACTGGAATGGCCTAGGGGAAAAGTATACATATCATTGTAATCGGGCGAGATTCTACTTTCAGACGCAACAGGAATTTCTCGAGTTCGTCAATCCGTTCGCGAGATATGGGTGTTTGAAGTTAAGGAATAGTTGAGAAACCATCAAAATTTTCGCAAGTCTGATACTCGAAACCAATAACTACAAATGCCTAGGGGAAAAAGACACATACCATTTGATCGGGCGAGATTCTACTTTCACATGCAACAGGAATTTCTCGAGTTCGTCAATCCGTTCGCGAGATATGTTCCAAATTAAGAAACGGTTGAGAAACCATCAAAATTTTCGCAAAACTGATACTCGAAACCAATAACTGGAATGGCCTAGGGGAAAAGTACACACACCATTGTAATGGGGCGAGTTTCTTCTTTCAGATGCAACAGGAATTCCTCGAGTTCGTTAATCCGTTCGCGAGATATGGGAGTTTGAAGTTAAGGAATGCTTGAGAAACCATCAAAATTTTCGCAAGTCTGATACTCGAAACCGATAGCTACAAAGCCCTAGGGGAAAAATACACATACCTTTGTAATCGGGCGAGTTTATACCTTCAGATGCAACAGGACTTTCTCGAGCTCGTCAATCCGTTCGCGAGATATGGGAGTTCGAAATTAAGGAACGGTTGAGAAACCATCAAAATTTTCGCAAAACTGATACTCGAAACCAATAACTGGAATGCCCTAGGGGAAAAGTACACACACCATTGTAATGGGGCGAGTTTCTACTTTCAGATGCAACAGGAATTCCTCGAGTTCGTTAATCCGTTCGCGAGATATGGGAGTTTGAAGCTAAGGAATGGTTGAGAAACCATCACAATTTTCGCAAGTCTGATACTCGAAACCAATAACTACTATGGACTAGGGCAAAAATACACATACCGTTGTAATCGGGCGAGTTTCTACTTTCAGATGCTACAGCAATTTCTCGAGCTCGTCAATCCGTTCGCGAGATACGGGAGTTTGAAGTTAAGGAATGGTTGAGAAACCATCAAAATTTTCGCAAGTCTGATACTCGAAACCAATAACTACTATGGCCTAGGGCAAAAATACACATACCGTTGTAATCGGACGCGTTTCTGCTTTCTGATGCAACAGGAATTTCTCGAGTTCGTCAATCCGTTCGCGAGAAATGGGAGTTTGAAGTTAAGGAATGGTTGAGAAATCATCAAAATTTTCGCAAGTCTGATACGCGAATTCAATAACTACAATGGCCTAGGGCAAAAATACACATACCATTGTAATCGGGCGTGTTTCTACTTTCAGATGCAACAGGAATTTCTCGCGTTCGTCAATCCGTTCGCGAGATATGGGAGTTTGAAATTAAGGAATGGTTGAAAAACCATCACAATTTTCGCAAGTCTGATACTCGAAACCAATAACTACAAAGGCCTAGTGGAAAAATACACATACCGTTGTAATCGGGTGACTTTCTACTTTCAGATGCAACACGAATTTCTCGAGTTCGTCAATCCGTTCGCGAGAAATGGGAGTTTGAAGTTAAGGAGTGGTTGAGATATCATCAAAATTTTCGCAAGTCTGTTACGCGAATTCAATAACTACAAAGGCCTAGGGAAAAAATGCACATACCTTTGTAATCGGGTGACTTTCTACTTTCGCATGCAACAGGAATTTCTCGAGTTCGTCAATCCGTTCGCGGGATATGGGAGTTTGAAGTTAAGGAATGGATGAGAAACCATCACAATTTTCGCAGGTCTGATACTCGAAATAAGTAACTACTATGGCCTAGGGGAAAAATACACATACCGTTGTAATCGGGCGAGTTTCTGCTTTTAGATGCAATAGGAAATTCTCGAGTTCGTCAATCCGTTCCCGAGATATGGAAGTTTGAAGTTAAGGAATGCTTCAGAAACCATCAAAATATTCGCTGGTCTGATACTCGAAACCAACAACTGGAATGGCCTAGGGGAAAAGTACACACACCGTTGTAATCGGGCGAGTTTCTGCTTTCAGATGCAATAGGAAATTCTCGAGTTCGTCAATCCGTTCGCGAGATATGGAAGTGTGAAGTTAAGGAATGGTTGAGACACGATCAAAATTTTCGCAAGTCTGATACTCGAAACGAATAACTATTATGGCCTAGGACAAAAATACTCATACCGTTGTAATCGGGCGGGTTTCTGCTTTCAGATGCAATAGGAAATTCTCGAGTTCGTCAATCCGTTCGCGAGATATGGGAGTTGGAAGTTAAGGAATGGTTGAGAAACCATCAAAATTTTCGCAAGTCTGATACTCGAAACCAATAACTACAATGGCCTAAGGGAAAAATACACATACCGTTGTAATCGGGCGAGTTTCTGCTTTCAGATGCAATAGGAAATTCTCGAGCTCGTCAATCCGTTCGCGAGATATGGAAGTGTGAAGTTAAGGAATGGTTGAGAAACCATCAAAATTTTCGCAAGTCTGACACTCGAAACCAATAACTGGAATGGCCTAGGGGAAAAGTACACATATCATTGTAATCGGGCGAGATTCTACTTTCAGATGCAACAGGAATTTCTCGAGTTCGTCAATCCGTTCGCGAGATATGGGAGTTTGAAGTTAAGGAATAGTTGAGAAACCATCAAAATTTTCGCAAGTCTGATACTCGAAACCAATAACTACAAAGGCCTAGTGGAAAAATACACATACCGTTGTAATCGGGTGACTTTCTACTTTCACATGCAACAGGAATTTCTCGAGTTCGTCAATCCGTTCGCGGGATATGGGAGTTTGAAGTTAAGGAATGGTTGAGAAACCATCACAATTTTCGCAAGTCTGATACTCGAAACCAATAACTACAAAGGCATAGGGGAAAAATACACATACCGTAGTAATCGGGCGAGTTTCTGCTTTCAGATGCAATAGGAAATTCTCGAGTTCTTCAATGCGTTCGCGAGATATGGGAGTCTGATGTTAAGGAATTGTTGAGAAACCATAACAATTTTCGCAAGTCTGATACTCGAAACCAACAACTGGAATGGCCTAGGGGAAAAGTACACACACCGTTGTAATCGGGCGAGTTTCTCCTCTCAGATGCAACAGGAATTTCTCGAGTTCGTCATTCCGTTCGCGAGATATGGGAGTTAGAAGTTATGGAATGCTTGAGAAACCATCATAATTTTCGCAAGTCTGATACTCGAAACCAATAACTACAATGGCCTAGGGGAAAACACACATATCTTTGTAATCGGGCGAGTTTCTACTTTCAGATGCAATAGGAAATTCTCGAGTTCGTCAATCAGTTCGCGAGATATGGGAGTTTGAAGTTAAGGAATGGTTGAGAAACCATCACAATTTTCGCAAGTCTGATTGTCGAAATCAATAACTACTATGGCCTAGGGCACAAATACCCATACCGCTGTAATTGGGCAAGTTTCTGCTTTCAGATGCCATAGGAAATTCTCGAGTTCGTCAATCCGTTCGCGAGATATGGATGTGTGAAGTTAAGGAATGGTTGAGAAACCATCAATATTTTCGCAAGTCTGATATTCGAAGCCAATAAGTGGAATGGCCTAGGGGAAAAGTACACATACCATTGTAATCGGGCGAGTCTCTACTTTCAGATTCAACAGGAATTTCTCGAGTTCGTTAATCCGTTCGCGAGAAATGGGAGTTTGAAGTTAAGGAATGGTTGAGAAACCATCAAAATTTTCGCAAGTCTGATACTCGAAACCAGTAACTACAACGGCCTAGGGGAAAAATAGACATACCGTTGTAATCGGGCGAGTTTCTACTTTCAGATGCAACAGGAATTTCTCGAGTTCGTTAATTCGTTCGCGAGATATGGGAGTTTGAAGTTAAAGAATGGTTGAGTAACCATCAAAATTTTCGCAAGTCTGATACTCGAAAACAATAACTACAAATGCCTAGGGGAAAAATACACATACCATTGTAATCGGGCGAGATTCTACTTTCACATGCAACAGGAATTAGTGGCGTTCGTCAATGCGTTCGCGAGATATGGGAGTTTGAAGTTAAGGAATGTTTGAGAAATCATCACAATTTTCGCAAGTCTGATACTCGAATCCAATAACTACTATGGCCTAGGGGAAAGATACACATACCGTTGTAATCGGGCGAGTTTCTGCTTTCAGATGCAGTAGGAAATTCTCGAGTTCGTCAATCCGTTCGCGAGATATGGGAGTTTGAAGTTAAGGCATACTTGAAAAACCACCAAAATTTTCGCAAGTCTGATACTCGAAACCAATAACTACAAAGGCCTAGGGGAAAAATACACATACCGTTGTAATCGGGTGACTTTCTACTTTCACATGCAACAGGAATTTCTCGAGTTCGTCAATCCGTTCGCGGGATATGGAAGTTTGAAGTTAAGGAATGGTTGAGAAACCATCACAATTTTCGCAAGTCTGATACTCGAAATCAATAACTACTATGGCCTAGGGGAAATATACACATACCGTTGTAATCGGGCGAGTTTCTGCTTTTAGATGCAATAGGAACTTCTCGAGTTCGTCAATCCGTTCGCGCGATATGGGAGTTTGAACGTTAAGGAATAGTTGAGAAACCATCAAAATTTTCGCAAGTCTGATACTCGAAACCAATAACTACAAAGGCATAGGGGAAAAATACACATACCGTAGTAATCGGGCGAGTTTCTGCTTTCAGATGCAATAGGAAATTCTGGAGTTCTTCAATGCGTTCGCGAGATATGGGAGACTGAAGTTAAGGAATGGTTGAGAAACCATCACAATTTTCGCAAGTCTGATACTCGAAACCAACAACTGGAATGGCCTAGGGGAAAAGTACACACACCGTTGTAATCGGGCGAGTTTCTCCTTTCAGATGCAACAGGAATTTCTCGAGTTCGTCATTCCGTTCGCGAGATATGGGAGTTAGAAGTTATGGAATGCTTGAGAAACCATCATAATTTTCGCAAGTCTGATACTCGAAACCAATAACTACAAAGGCATAGGGGAAAAATGCACATGCCTTTGTAATCGGGCGAGTTTCCACTTTCAGATGCAACTGGAATTTCTCGAGTTCGTCATTCCGTTCGCGAGAAATGGGAGTTTGAAGCTAAGGAATGGTTGAGAAACCATCACAATTTTCGCAAGTCTGATACTCGAAACCAATAACTACTATGGACTAGGGCAAAAATACACATACCGTTGTAATCGGGAGTGTTTCTACTTTCAGATGCAAAAGGAATTTCTCGAGCTCGTCAATCCGTTCGCGGGATATGGGAGTTTGAAGTTAAGGAATGGTTGAGAAACCATCACAATTTTCGCAAGTCTGATACTCGAAATCAATAACTGCTATGGCCTAGGGGAAAAATACACATACCGTTGTAATCGGGCGAGTTTCTGCTTTCAGATGCAATAGGAAATTCTCGAGTTCGTCAATCCGTTCGCGAGATATGGAAGTTGGAAGTTAAGGAATGGTTGAGAAACCATCAAAATTTTCGCAAGTCTGATACGCGAATTCAATAACTACAATTGCCTAGGGCAAAAATACACACACCGTTGTAATCGGGCGTGTTTCTACTTTCAGATGCAACAGGAATTTCTCGCGTTCCTCAATCCGTTCGCGAGATATGGGAGTTTGAAGTTAAGGAATGGTTGAAAAACCATCAAAATTTTCGCAGGTCTGATACTCGAAATAAGTAACTACTATGGCCTAGGGGAAAAATACACATACCGTTGTAATCGGGCGAGTTTCTGCTTTTAGATGCAATAGGAAATTCTCGAGTTCGTCAATCCGTTCGCGAGATATGGCAGTTTGAAGTTAAGGAATGCTTCAGAAACCATCAAAATATTCGCTGGTCTGATACTCGAAACCAACAACTGGAATGGCCTAGGGGAAAAGTACACACACCGTTGTAATCGGGCGAGTTTCTGCTTTCAGATGCAATAGGAAATTCTCGAGTTCGTCAATCCGTTCGCGAGATATGGAAGTGTGAAGTTAAGGAATGGTTGAGACACGATCAAAATTTTCGCAAGTCTGATACTCGAAACGAATAACTACTATGGCCTAGGACAAAAATACACATACCGTTGTAATCGGGCGGGTTTCTGCTTTCAGATGCAATAGGAAATTCTCGAGTTCGTCAATCCGTTCGCGAGATATGGGAGTTGGAAGTTAAGGAATGGTTGAGAAACCTTCAAAATTTTCGCAAGTCTGATACTCGAAACCAATAACTACAATGGCCTAAGGGAAAAATACACATACCGTTGTAATCGGGCGAGTTTCTGCTTTCAGATGCAATAGGAAATTCTCGAGCTCGTCAATCCGATCGCGAGATATGGAAGTGTGAAGTTAAGGAATGGTTGAGAAACCATCAAAATTTTCGCAAGTCTGACACTCCAAACCAATAACTGGAATGGCCTAGGGGAAAAGTACACATATCATTGTAATCGGGCGAGATTCTACTTTCAGATGCAACAGGAATTTCTCGAGTTCGTCAATCCGTTCGCGAGATATGGAAGTTTGAAGTTAAGGAATGGTTGAGAAACCATCACAATTTTCGCAAGTCTGATACTCGAAACCAATAACTACGAATGCCTAGGGGAAAAATACACATACCATTTGATCGGGCGAGATTCTACTTTCACATGCAACAGGAATTTCTCGAGTTCGTCAATCCGTTCGCGAGATATGTTCCAAATTAAGAAACGGTTGAGAAACCATCAAAATTTTCGCAAAACTGATACTCGAAACCAATAACTGGAATGGCCTAGGGGAAAAGTACACACACCATTGTAATGGGGCGAGTTTCTTCTTTCAGATGCAACAGGAATTCCTCCGAGTTCGTTAATCCGTTCGCGAGATATGGGAGTTTGAAGTTAAGGAATGCTTGAGAAACCATCAAAATTTTCGCAAGTCTGATACTCGAAACCAATAGCTACAAAGCCCTAGGGGAAAAATACACATACCTTTGTAATCGGGCGAGTTTATACCTTCAGATGCAACAGGACTTTCTCGAGCTCGTCAATCCGTTCGCGAGATATGGGAGTTCGAAATTAAGGAACGGTTGAGAAACCATCAAAATTTTCGCAAAACTGATACTCGAAACCAATAACTGGAATGCCCTAGGGGAAAAGTACACACACTATTGTAATGGGGCGAGTTTCTACTTTCAGATGCAACAGGAATTCCTCGAGTTCGTTAATCCGTTCGCGAGATATGGGAGTTTGAAGCTAAGGAATGGTTGAGAAACCATCACAATTTTCGCAAGTCTGATACTAGAAACCAATAACTACTATGGACTAGGGCAAAAATACACATACCGTTGTAATCGGGCGAGTTTCTACTTTCAGATGCAACAGGAATTTCTCGAGCCCGTCAATCCGTTCGCGAGATACGGGAGTTTGAAGTTAAGGAATAGTTGAGAAACCATCAAAATTTTCGCAAGTCTGATACTCGAAACCAATAACTACTATGGCCTAGGGCAAAAATACACATACCGTTGTAATCGGACGCGTTTCTGCTTTCTGATGCAACAGGAATTTCTCGAGTTCGTCAATCCGTTCGCGAGATATGGGAGTTGGAAGTTAAGGAATGGTTGAGAAACCATCAAAATTTTCGCAAGTCTGATACTCGAAACCAATAACTACAAAGGCCTAGTGGAAAAATACACAAACCGTTGTAATCGGGTGACTTTCTACTTTCACATGCAACAGGAATTTCTCGAGTTCGTCAATCCGTTCGCGGGATATGGGAGTTTGAAGTTAAGGAATGGTTGAGACACGATCAAATTTTCGCAAGTATGATACTCGAAACGAATAACTACTATGGCCTAGGACAAAAATACACACACCGTTGTAATCGGGCGAGTTTCTGCTTTCAGATGCAATAGGAAATTCTCGAGTTCGTCAATCCGTTCGCGAGATATGGAAGTGTGAAGTTAAGGAATGGTTGAGACACGATCAAAATTTTCGCAAGTGTGATACTCGAAACGAGTAACTACTATGGCCTAGGACAAAACTACACATACCGTTGTAATCGGGCGGGTTTCTGCTTTCAGATGCAATAGGAAATTCTCGAGTTCGTCAATCCGTTCGCGAGAAATGGGAGTTTGAAGTTAAGGAATGGTTGAGAAATCATCAAAATTTTCGCAAGTCTGATACGCGAATTCAATAACTACAATGGCCTAGGGCAGAAATACACATACCGTTGTAATCGGGCGTGTTTCTACTTTCAGATGCAACAGGAATTTCTCGCGTTCGTCAATCCGTTCGCGAGATATGGGAGTTTGAAGTTAAGGAATGGTTGAAAAACCATCAAAATTTTCGCAAGTCTGATACGCGAATTCAATAACTACAATGGCCTAGGGCAGAAATACACACACCGTTGTAATCGGGCGAGTTTCTGCTTTCAGATGCAATAGGAAATTCTCGAGTTCGTCAATCCGTTCGCGAGATATGGAAGTGTGAAGTTAAGGAATGGTTGAGACACGATCAAAATTTTCGCAAGTGTGATACTCGAAACGAGTAACTACTATGGCCTAGGACAAAACTACACATACCGTTGTAATCGGGCGGGTTTCTGCTTTCAGATGCAATAGGAAATTCTCGAGTTCGTCAATCCGTTCGCGAGAAATGGGAGTTTGAAGTTAAGGAATGGTTGAGAAATCATCAAAATTTTCGCAAGTCTGATACGCGAATTCAATAACTACAATGTCCTAGGGCAGAAATACACATACCGTTGTAATCGGGCGTGTTTCTACTTTCAGATGCAACAGGAATTTCTCGCGTTCGTCAATCCGTTCGCGAGATATGGGAGTTTGAAGTTAAGGAATGGTTGAAAAACCATCAAAATTTTCGCAAGTCTGATACGCGAATTCAATAACTACAATGGCCTAGGGCAGAAATACACATACCGTTGTAATCGGGCGTGTATCTACTTTCAGATGCAACAGGAATTTCTCGCGTTCGTCAATCCGTTCGCGAGATATGGGAGTTTGAAGTTAAGGAATGGTTGAGAAACCATCACAATTTTCGCAGGTCTGATACTCGAAATAAGTAACTACTATGGCCTAGGGGAAAAGTACACACACCGACGTAATCGGGCGAGTTTCTGCTTTTAGATACAATAGGAAATTCTCGAGTTCGTCAATCCGTTCGCGAGATATGGGAGTTGGAAGTTAAGGAATGGTTGAGAAACGATCAAAATTTTCGCAAGTCTGATACTCGAAACCAATAACTACAATGGCCTAAGGGAAAAATACACATACCGTTGTAATTGGGCGCGTTTCTGCTGTCTGATGCAACCGGAATTTCTCGAGTTCCTCAATTCGTTCGCGAGATTTGGGAGTGTGAAGTTAAGGAATGGTTGAGAAACCATCAAAATTTTCGCAAGTCTGACACTCGAAACCAATAACTGGAACGGCCTAGGGGAAAAGTACACATGTCATTGTAATCGGGCGAGTTTCTACTTTCAGATGCAACAGGAATTTCTCGAGTTCGTCAATCCGTTCGCGAGAAATGGGAGTTTGAAGTTAAGGAATGGTTGAGAAATCATCAAAATTTTCGCAAGTCTGATACGCGAATTCAATAACTACAATGGCCTAGGGCAGAAATACACATACCGTTGTAATCGGGCGTGTTTCTACTTTCAGATGCAACAGGAATTTCTCGCGTTCGTCAATCCGTTCGCGAGATATGGGAGTTTGAAGTTAAGGAATGGTTGAAAAACCATCAAAATTTTCGCAAGTCTGATACGCGAATTCAATAACTACAATGGCCTAGGGCAGAAATACACATACCGTTGTAATCGGGCGTGTTTCTACTTTCAGATGCAACAGGAATTTCTCGCGTTCGTCAATCCGTTCGCGAGATATGGGAGTTTGAAGTTAAGGAATGGTTGAGAAACCATCACAATTTTCGCAGGTCTGATACTCGAAATAAGTAACTACTATGGCCTAGGGGAAAAGTACACACACCGTCGTAATCGGGCGAGTTTCTGCTTTTAGGTACAATAGGAAATTCTCGAGTTCGTCAATCCGTTCGCGAGATATGGGAGTTGGAAGTTAAGGAATGGTTGAGAAACGATCAAAATTTTCGCAAGTCTGATACTCGAAACCAATAACTACAATGGCCTAAGGGAAAAATACACATACCGTTGTAATTGGGCGCGTTTCTGCTTTCTGATACAACCGGAATTTCTCGAGTTCCTCAATTCGTTCGCGAGATTTGGGAGTGTGAAGTTAAGGAATGGTTGAGAAACCATCAAAATTTTCGCAAGTCTGACACTCGAAACCAATAACTGGAATGGCCTAGGGGAAAAGTACACATATCATTGTAATCGGGCGAGTTTCTACTTTCAGATGCAACAGGAATTTCTCGAGTTCGTCAATCCGTTCGCGAGATATGGGAGTTTGAAGTTAAGGAATAGTGGAGAAACCATCAAAATTTTCGCAAGTCTGATACTCGAAACCAATAACTACAAATGCCTAGGGGAAAAATACACATACCATTTGATCGGGCGAGATTCTACTTTCACATGCAACAGGAATTTCTCGAGTTCGTCAATCCGTTCGCGAGATATGTTCCAAATTAAGAAACGGTTGAGAAACCATCAAAATTTTCGCAAAACTGATACTCGAAACCAATAACTGGAATGGCCTAGGGGAAAAGTACACACACCATTGTAATGGGGCGAGTTTCTTCTTTCCGATGCAACAGGAATTCCTCGAGTTCGTTAATCCGTTCGCGAGATATGGGAGTTTGAAGTTAAGGAATGCTTGAGAAACCATCAAAATTTTCGCAAGTCTGACACTCGAAACCAATAGCTACAAAGCCCTAGGGGAAAAATACACATACCTTTGTAATCGGGCGAGTTTATACTTTCAGATGCAACAGGACTTTCTCGAGCTCGTCAATCCGTTCGCGAGATATGGGAGTTTGAAGTTAAGGAATGGTTGGGAAACCATCACAATTTTTGCAAGTATGATATCCGAAATCAATAACTACTATGGACTAGGGCAAAAATACACATACCGATGTAATCGGGCGAGTTTCTACTTTCAGATGCAACAGGAATTTCTCAAGCTCGTCAATCCGTTCGCGAGATATGGGAGTTTGAAGTTAAGGAATGGTTGAGAAACCATTAAAATTTTCGCAAGTGTGATACTCGAAACCAATAACTGGAATGGCCTAGGGGAAAAGTACACACACCATTGTAATCGGGCAAGTTTCTACTTTCAGAGGCGACAGGAACTTCTCGAGTTCGCAAATCCGTTCGCGAGGTATGGGAGTTTGAAATTAAGGAATGGTTGAGACACAATCAAAATTTTCGCAAGTGTGATACTCGAAACCAATAACTGGAACGGCCTAGGGGAAAAGTACACACACCTTTGTAATCGGGCAAGTTTCTACTTTCAAATGCAACAGGAATTTCTCCAGTTCGTCAATCCGTTCGCGAGATATGGGTATTTGAAGTTAAGGAATGGTTGAGAAACCATCTAAATTTTCGGAATTCTGATGCTAGAAACGAATAACTACAAAGCCCTAGGGGAAAAATGCACATACCTTTGTAATCGGGCGAGTTTCTACTTTCAGATGCAACAGGAATTTTTCGAGCTCGTCAATCCGTTCGCGAGATATGGGAGTTTGAAGTTAAGGAGTGCTTGAGAAACCATCAAAATTTTTGCAAGTCTGATACTCGAAACCAATAACTACAAAGCCCTAGGGGAAAAATACACATACCTTTGTAATGGGGCGAGTTTCAACTTTCAGATGCAACAGGAATTCCTCGAGTTCGTCAATCCGTTCGCTAGGTATGGGAGTTTGAATTTAAGGAATGGTTGTGAGACCATCACAATTTTCGGAAGTCTGATACTCGAAACCAATAACTACTATGGCCTAGGGCAAAAATAGACATACCGTTGTATTCGGACGAGTTTCTGGTTTCTGATGCAACAGGAATTTCTCGAGTTCGTCAATCCGTTCGCGAGATATGGGAGTTTGAAGTTAAGGAATGGTTGAGAAAACATCAAAATTTACGCAATTCTGATTCTAGAAACGAATAACTGGAATGACCTAGGGGAAAAGTACAGACACCATTGTAATGGGGCGAGTTTCTACTTTCAGATGCAACAGGAATTCCTCGAGTTCGTCAATCCGTTCGCGAGATATGGGAGTTTGAAGTTAAGGAATGCTTCAGAAACCATCAAAATATTCGCTGGTCTGATACTCGAAACCAACAACTGGAATGGCTTAGGGGAAAAGTTCACACACAGTTGTAATCGGGCGAGTTTCGTCTTTCAGATGCAATAGGAAATTCTCGAGTTCGTCAATCCGTTCGCGAGATATGGAAGTGTGAAGTTAAGGAATGGTTGAGACACGATCAAAATTTTCGCAAGTGTGATACTCGAAACGAATAACTACTATGGCCTAGGACAAAAATACACATACCGTTGTAATCGGGCGGGTTACTGCTTTCAGATGCAATAGGAAATTCTCGAGTTCGTCAATGCGTTCGCGAGAAATGGGAGTTTGAAGTTAAGGAATGGTTGAGAAATGATCAAAATTTTCGCAAGTCTGAGTCGCGAATTCAATAACTACAATGGCCTAGGGCAGAAATACACATACCGTTGTAATCGGGCGTGTTTCTACTTTCAGATGCAACAGGAATTTCTCGCGTTCGTCAATCCGTTCGCGAGATATGGGAGTTTGAAGTTAAGGAATGGTTGAAAAACCATCAAAATTTTCGCAAGTCTGATACTCGAAACCAATAACTACAAAGGCCTAGGGGAAAAATACACATACCGTTGTAATCGGGTGACTTTCTACTTTCATATGCAACAGGAATTTCTCGAGTTCGTCAATCCGTTCGCGGGATATGGGAGTTTGAAGTTAAGGAATGGTTGAGAAACCATCACAATTTTCGCAGGTCTGATACTCGAAATAAGTAACTACTATGGCCTAGGGGAAAAGTACACACACCGTCGTAATCGGGCGAGCTTCTGCTTTTAGATACAATAGGAAATTCTCGAGTTCGTCAATCCGTTCGCTAGGTATGGGAGTTTGAATTTAAGGAATGGTTGTGAGACCATCACAATTTTCGGAAGTCTGATACTCGAAACCAATAACTACTATGGCCTAGGGCAAAAATACACATACCGTTGTATTCGGACGAGTTTCTGGTTTCTGATGCAACAGGAATTTCTCGAGTTCGTCAATCCGTTCGCGAGATATGGGAGTTTGAAGTTAAGGAATGGTTGAGAAAACATCAAAATTTACGCAATTCTGATTCTAGAAACGAATAACTGGAATGACCTAGGGGAAAAGTACAGACACCATTGTAATGGGGCGAGTTTCTACTTTCAGATGCAACAGGAATTCCTCGAGTTCGTCAATCCGTTCGCGAGATATGGGAGTTTGAAGTTAAGGAATGCTTCAGAAACCATCAAAATATTCGCTGGTCTGATACTCGAAACCAACAACTGGAATGGCTTAGGGGAAAAGTTCACACACAGTTGTAATCGGGCGAGTTTCTGCTTTCACATGCAATAGGAAATTCTCGAGTTCGTCAATCCGTTCGCGAGATATGGAAGTGTGAAGTTAAGGAATGGTTGAGACACGATCAAAATTTTCGCAAGTGTGATACTCGAAACGAATAACTACTATGGCCTAGGACAAAAATACACATACCGTTGTAATCGGGCGGGTTTCTGCTTTCAGATGCAATAGGAAATTCTCGAGTTCGTCAATGCGTTCGCGAGAAATGGGAGTTTGAAGTTAAGGAATGGTTGAGAAATGATCAAAATTTTCGCAAGTCTGAGTCGCGAATTCAATAACTACAATGGCCTAGGGCAGAAATACACATACCGTTGTATTCGGGCGTGTTTCTACTTTCAGATGCAACAGGAATTTCTAGCGTTCGTCAATCCGTTCGCGAGATATGGGAGTTTGAAGTTAAGGAATGGTTGAAAAACCATCAAAATTTTCGCAAGTCTGATACTCGAAACCAATAACTACAAAGGCCTAGGGGAAAAATACACATACCGTTGTAATCGGGTGACTTTCTACTTTCATATGCAACAGGAATTTCTCGAGTTCGTCAATCCGTTCGCGGGATATGGGAGTTTGAAGTTAAGGAATGGTTGAGAAACCATCACAATTTTCGCAGGTCTGATACTCGAAATAAGTAACTACTATGGCCTAGGGGAAAAGTACACACACCGTCGTAATCGGGCGAGCTTCTGCTTTTAGATACAATAGGAAATTCTCGAGTTCGTCAATCCGTTCGCGAGATATGGGAGTTGGAAGTTAAGGAATGGTTGAGAAACCATCAAAATTTTCGCAAGTCGGATAGTCGAAACCAATAACTACAATGGCCTAAGGGAAAAATACACATACCGTTGTAATCGGGCGAGTTTCTGCTTTCAGATGCAATAGGAAATTCTCGAGTTCGTCAATCCGTTCGCGAGATATGGAAGTGTGAAGTTAAGGAATGGTTGAGAAACCATCAAAATTTTCGCAAGTCTGACACTCGAAACCAATAACTGGAATGGCCTAGGGGAAAAGTACACATATCATTGTAATCGGGCGAGTTTCTACTTTCAGATGCAACAGGAATTTCTCAAGTTCGTCAATCCGTTCGCGAGATATGGGAGTTTGAAGTTAAGGAATAGTTGAGAAACCATCAAAATTTTCGCAAGTCTGATACTCGAAACCAATAACTACAAATGCCTAGGGGAAAAATACACATACCATTTGATCGGGAGAGATTCTACTTTCACATGCAACAGGAATTTCTCGAGTTCGTCAATCCGTTCGCGAGATATGTTCCAAATTAAGAAACGGTTGAGAAACCAAAAATTTTCGCAAAACTGATACTCGAAACCAATAACTGGAATGGCCTAGGGGAAAAGTACACACACCGTTGTAATCGGGCGAGTTTCTACTTTCGGATGCAACAGGAATTTCTCCAGTTCGTCAACCCGTTCGCGAGAAGTGAGAGTTTGAAGTTAAGGAATGGTTGAGAAACCATCAAAATTTTCGCAAGTCTGATTCTCGAAACCAATAACTGGAATGGCCTAGGGCAAAAATACACATAGCGTTGTTATCGGGCGAGTTTATGCTTTCAGATGCAACAGGAATTACTCGAGTTCGTCAATCCGTTCACGAGATATGGGAGTTTGATGTTAAGGAATGGTTGAGAGTGCATCACAATTTTCGCAAGTCTGATACTCGAAACCAATAACTACTATGGCCTAGGGGAAAAGATACACATACCTTTGTAATCGCGCGAGTTTCTACTTTCAGATGCAACAGGAATTTCTCGAGTTCGTCAATCTGTTCGCGAAATATGGGAGTTGGAGTTAAGGAATGGTTGAGAAACCATAAAAATGTTCGCAAGTCTGATACAAGAAACCAATATCTACTAAGGCCTAGGGCAAAAATACACATACCGTTGAAATCGGGAGAGTTTCTTCTTCCAGATGCAACCGGAATTTCTCGTGTTCGTCAATCCGTTCGCGAGATATGGGAGTTTGAAGTTAAGGAATGGTTGAGAATCCATCACAATTTTCGCAATTCTGATGCTAGAAACGAATAACTGGAATGGACTAGGGGAAAAGGACACACACCGTTGTAATCGGGCGAGTTTCTACTTTCGGATGCAACAGGGATTTCTCCAGTTCGTCAATCCGTTCGCGAGATATGTGAGTTTGAAGTCAAAGAATGGTTGAGAAACCATCAAAATTTTCGCAATTCTGATGATAGAAACGAATAACTGGAATGGCCTAGGGGAAAAGTACACACACCATTGTAATCGGTCGAGTTTCTGCTTTCACATGCAACAGGAATTTCTCGAGTTCGTCAATCCGTTCGCGAGATATGAGAGTTTGAAGGTAAAGAATGGTTGAGAAACCATCACAATTTTCGCAAGTCTGATACTCGAAACCAATAACTACTATGGCCTAGGGGAAAAATACACATACCTTTGTAATCGGGCGAGTTTCTACTTTCAGGTGCAATAGGAAATTCTCGAGGTAGTTAGTCCATTCGCGAGATATGGGGGTTTGAAGTTAAAGAATGGTTGAGAAACCATCAAAATTTTCGCAAGTCTGTTACTCGAAACCAATAACAGGAATGGCCTAGGGGAAAAGTACACACACCGTTGTAATGGGGCGAGTTTCTGCTTTCAGATGCAATAGGAAATTCTCGAGTTCGTTAGTCCATTCGCGAGATATGGGAGTTTGAAGTTAAGGAATGGTTGAGAAACCATCAGAATTTTCGCAAGTCTGTTACTCGAAACCAATAACTGGAATGGCCTAGGGGAAAAGTACACACACCGTTGTAATCGCGCGAGTTTCCACTTTCAGATGCAACAGGAATTTCTCGAGTTCGTCAATCGGTTCGCGAGATATGGGAGTTTGAAGTTAAGGAATCGTTGAGAAACCATCACAATTTTCGGAAGTCTGACACTCGAAACCAATAACTACTATGACCTAGGGGAAAAGTAAACACACCATTGTAATCGGGCGAGTTCCTGCTTTCAGATGCAACAGGAATTTCTCGAGTTCGTCAATCCGTTCGTGAGATATGGGAGTTTGAAATTAAGGAATGCTTGAGAAACCACCAAAATTTTCGCAAGTCTGATACTCGAAACCAATAACTACAAAGCCCTAAGTGAAAAATACACATACCCTTGTAATCGGGCGAGTTTCTACCTTCAGATGCAACAGGAACTTCTCGAGCTCGTCAATCGTTCGCGAGATATGGGTGTTTGAAATTAAGGAATGGTTGTGAAACCATCGCAATTTTCGCAATTCTGATGCTCGAAACGAATAACTGGAATGGCCTAGGGGAAAAGTACACACACCATTCTCATCGGGCGAGTCTCTACTTTCAGATGCAACAGGAATTTCTCGATTTCGTAAATCCGTTCGCAAGATATGGGGGTTTGAAATTAAGGAGTGGTTGAGAAACCATCAAAATTTTCGCAAGTCTGATACTCGAAACCAATAACTACAAAGACCTAAGGGAAAAATACACATACATTTGTAATCGGGCGAGTTTCCACTTTCAGATGCAAGAGGAATTTCTCGAGTTCGTCAATCCGTTCGCGAGATATGGGAGTTTGAAGTTAAGGAATGGTTGAGAAACCGTCAAAATTTTGGCAAGTCTGATACTCGAAACCAATAACTACAATGGCCTAGGGGGAAAACACTCACATCTTTGTAATCGGGCGAGTTTTTACTTTCAGATGCAACAGGAATTTCTCGAGTTCGTCAATCCGTTCGCGAGATATGGGAGTTTGAAGTTAAGGAATGGTTGTGAAACCATCGCAATTTTCGCAATTCTGATGCTCGAAACGAATAACTGGAATGGCCTAGGGGAAAAGTACACACACCATTCTCATCGGGCGAGTCTCTACTTTCAGATGCAACAGGAATTTCTCGATTTCGTAAATCCGTTCGCAAGATATGGGAGTTTGAAATTAAGGAATGGTTGAGAAACCATCAAAATTTTCGCAAGTCTGATACTCGAAACCAATAACTACAAAGACCTAAGGGAAAAATACACATACATTTGTAATCGGGCGAGTTTCCACTTTCAGATGCAAGAGGAATTTCTCGAGTTCGTCAATCCGTTCGCGAGATATGGGAGTTTGAAGTTAAGGAATGGTTGAGAAACCGTCAAAATTTTGGCAAGTCTGATACTCGAAACCAGTAACTACAATGGCTTAGGGGAAAATGCACATACCTTTGTAATCGGGCGAGTTTCCACTTTCAGATGCAACAGGAATTTCTCGAGTTCGTCAATCCGTTCGCGAGATATGGGAGTTTGAAGTTAAGGAATGGTTGAGAAACCATCGCAATTTTCGCAATTCTGATGCTCGAAACGAATAACTGGAATGGCCTAGGGGAAAAGTACACACACCATTGTAATCGGGCGAGTTTCTGCTTTCAGATGCAACAGGAATTTCTCGAGTTCGTCAATCCGTTCGCGAGATATGGGAGTTTGAAATTAAGGAATGGTTGAGAAACCATCAAAACTTTCGCAAGTCTGATACTCGAAACCAATAACTACAATGGCTTAGGGGAAAAACACACATATCTTTGTAATCGGGCGAGTTTCTACTTTCAGATGCAACAGGAATTTCTCGAGTTCGTCAATCCGTTCGCGAGATATGGGAGTTTGAAGTTAAGGAATGGTTGAGAAACCCTCAAAATTTTCGCAAGTCTGATACTCGAAACCAATAACTACAAAGGCCTAGGGGAAAATGCACATACCTTTGTAATCGGGCGAGTTTCCACTTTCAGATGCAACAGGAATTTCTCGAGTTCGTCAATCCGTTCGCGAGATATGGGAGTTTGAAGTTAAGGAATGGTTGAGAAACCATCGCAATTTTCGCAATTCTGATGCTCGAAACGAATAACTGGATTGGCCTAGGGGAAAAGTACACACACCATTCTAATCGGGCGAGTCTCTACTTTCAGATGCAACAGGAATTTCTCGAGTTCGTCAATCCGTTCGCGAGATATGGGAGTTTGAAGTTAAGGATTGGTTGAGAAACCGTCAAAATTTTCGCAAGTCTGCTACTCGAAACCAATAACTACAATGGCTTAGGGGAAAAACACACATATCTTTGTAATCGGGCGAGTTTCTACTTTCAAATGCAACAGGAATTTCTCGAGTTCGTCAATCCGTTCGCGAGATATGGGAGTTTGAAGTTAAGGAATGGTTGAGAAACCATCGCAATTTTCGCAATTCTGATGCTCGAAACGAATAACTGGAATGGCCTAGGGGAAAAACACACATATCTTTGTAATCGGGCGAGTTTCTACTTTCAGATGCAACAGGAATTTCTCGGGTTCGTCAATCCGTTCGCGAGATATGGGAGTTTGAAGTTAAGGAATGGTTGAGAAACCCTCAAAATTTTCGCAAGTCTGATACTCGAAACCAATAACTACAAAGGCCTAGGGGAAAATGCACATACCTTTGTAATCGGGCGAGTTTCCACTTTCAGATGCAACAGGAATTTCTCGAGTTCGTCAATCCGTTCGCGAGATATGGGAGTTTGAAGTTAAGGAATGGTTGAGAAACCATCGCAATTTTCGCAATTCTGATGCTCGAAACGAATAACTGGATTGGCCTAGGGGAAAAGTACACACACCATTCTAATCGGGCGAGTCTCTACTTTCAGATGCAACAGGAATTTCTCGAGTTCGTCAATCCGTTCGCGAGATATGGGAGTTTGAAGTTAAGGAATGGTTGAGAAACCGTCAAAATTTTCGCAAGTCTGCTACTCGAAACCAATAACTACAATGGCTTAGGGGAAAAACACACATATCTTTGTAATCGGGCGAGTTTCTACTTTCAGATGCAACAGGAATTTCTCGAGTTCGTCAATCCGTTCGCGAGATATGGGAGTTTGAAGTTAAGGAATGGTTGAGAAACCCTCAAAATTTTCGCAAGTCTGATACTCGAAACCAATAACTACAAAGGCCTAGGGGAAAATGCACATACCTTTGTAATCGGGCGAGTTTCCACTTTCAGATGCAACAGGAATTTCTCGAGTTCGTCAATCCGTTCGCGAGGTATGGGAGTTTGAAGTTAAGGAATGGTTGAGAAACCATCGCAATTTTCGCAATTCTGATGCTCGAAACGAATAACTGGAATGGCCTAGGGGAAAAGCACACACACCATTCTAATCGGGCGAGTCTCTACTTTCAGATGCAACAGGAATTTCTCGAGTTCGTCAATCCGTTCGCGAGATATGGGAGTTTGAAGTTAAGGAATGGTTGAGAAACAGTCAAAATTTTGGCAAGTCTGATACTCGAAACCAATAACTACAATGGCCTAGGGGAAAAACACACACATCTGTGTAATCGGGCGAGTTTTTACTTTCAGATGCAACAGGAATTTCTCGATTTCGTAAATCCGTTCGCAAGATATGGGAGTTTGAAATTAAGGAATGGTTGAGAAACCATCAAAATTTTCGCAAGTCTGATACTCGAAACCAATAACCACAAAGACCTAAGGGAAAAATACACATACATTTGTAATCGGGCGAGTTTCCACTTTCAGATGCAAGAGGAATTTCTCGAGTTCGTCAATCCGTTCGCGAGATATGGGAGTTTGAAATTAAGGAATGGTTGAGAAACCGTCAAAATTTTGGCAAGTCTGATACTCGAAACCAATAACTACAATGGCCTAGGGGAAAAACACACATATCTTTGTAATCGGGCGAGTTTCTACTTTCAGATGCAACAGGAATTTCTCGAGTTCGTCAATCCGTTCGCGAGATATGGGAGTTTGAAATTAAGGAATGGTTGAGAAACCATCAAAATTTTCGCAAGTCTGATACTCGAAACCAGTAACTACAATGGCTTAGGGGAAAAAAACACATATCTTTGTAATCGGGCGACTTTCTACTTTCAGATGCAACAGGAATTTCTCGAGTTCGTCAATCCGTTCGCGAGATATGGGAGTTTGAAGTTAAGGAATGGTTGAGAAACCATCAAAATTCTCGCAATTCTTTTACTCGAAACCAATAACTACAAAGGCCTAGGGGAAAAATACACATACCATTGTAATCGCGCGAGTTTCCACTTTCAGATGCAACAGGAATTTCTCGAGTTCGTCAATCCGTTCGCGAGATATGGGAGTTTGAAGTTAAGGAATCGTTGAGAAACCATCACAATTTTCGCAAGTCTGACACTCGAAACCAATAACTACTATGGCCTAAGGGAAAAGTAAACACACCATTGTAATCGGGCGAGTTTCTGCTTTCAGATGCAACAGGAATTTCTCGAGTTCGTCAATCCGTTCGCGAGATATGGGAGTTTGAAATTAAGGAATGGTTGAGAAACCATCAAAATTTTAGCAAGTCTGATACTCGAAACCAATAACTACAATGGCTTAGGGGAAAAACACACATATCTTTGTAATCGGGCGAGTTTCTACTTTCAGATGCAACAGGAATTTCTCGAGTTCGTCAATCCGTTCGCGAGATATGGGAGTTTGAAGTTAAGGAATGGTTGAGAAACCATCGCAATTTTCGCAATTCTGATGCTCGAAACGAATAACTGGAATGGCCTAGGGGAAAAGTACACACACCATTCTAATCGGGCGAGTCTCTACTTTCAGATGCAACAGGAATTTCTCGAGTTCGTCAATCCGTTCGCGAGATACGGGAGTTTGAAGTTAAGGAATGGTTGAGAAACCATCAAAATTTTCGCAAGTCTGATACTCGAAACCAATAACTACAAAGGCCCAGGGGAAAATGCACATACCTTTGTAATCGGGCGAGTTTCCACTTTCAGATGCAACAGGAATTTCTCGAGTTCGTCTATCCGTTCGAAAGATATGGGAGTTTGAAGTTAAGGAATGGTTGAGAAACCATCGCAATTTTCGCAATTCTGATGCTCGAAACGAATAACTGGAATGGCCTAGGGGCAGAAGTACACATATCTTTGTAATCGGGCGAGTTTCTACCTTCAGATGCAACAGGAATTTCTCGAGTTCGTCAATCCGTTCGTGAGATATGGGAGTTTGAAATTAAGGAATGGTTGAGAAACCATCAAAATTTTTGCAAGTCTGATACTCGAAACCAATAACTACAAAGGCCTAGGGGAAAAATACACATACCGTTGTAATCGGGCGAGTTTCTACATTCAGATGCAACAGCAATTTCTCGATTTCGTAAATCCGTTCGCAAGATATGGGAGTTTGAAATTAAGGAATGGTTGAGAAATCATCAAAATTTTCGCAAGTCTGATACTCGAAACCAATAACTACAAAGACCTAGGGGAAAAATACACATACATTTGTAATCGGGCGAGTTTCCACTTTCAGATGCAACAGGAATTTCTCGAGTTCGTCAATCCGTTCGCGAGATATGGGAGTTTGAAGTTAAGGAATGGTTGAGAAACCATCGCAATTTTCGCAATTCTGATGCTCGAAACGAATAACTGGAATGGCCTAGGGGCAGAAGTACACATATCTTTGTAATCGGGCGAGTTTCTACTTTCAGATGCAACAGGAATTTCTCGAGTTCGTCAATCCGTTCGTGAGATATGGGAGTTTGAAGTTAAGGAATGGTTGAGAAACCGTCAAAATTTTGGCAAGTCTGATACTCGAAACCAATAACTACAATGGCCTAGGGGGAAAACACACACATCTTTGTAATCGGGCGAGTTTTTACTTTCAGATGCAACAGGAATTTCTCGAGTTTGTCAATCCGTTCGCGAGATATGGGAGTTTGAAGTTAAGGAATGGTTGTGAAACCATCGCAATTTTCGCAATTCTGATGCTCGAAACGAATAACTGGAATGGCCTAGGGGAAAAGTACACACACCATTCTCATCGGGCGAGTCTCTACTTTCAGATGCAACAGGAATTTCTCGATTTCGTAAATCCGTTCGCAAGATATGGGAGTTTGAAATTAAGGAATGGTTGAGAAACCATCAAAATTTTCGCAAGTCTGATACTCGAAACCAATAACTACAAAGACCTAAGGGAAAAATACACATACATTTGTAATCGGGCGAGTTTCCACTTTCAGATGCAAGAGGAATTTCTCGAGTTCGTCAATCCGTTCGCGAGATATGGGAGTTTGAAGTTAAGGAATGGTTGAGAAACCGTCAAAATTTTGGCAAGTCTGATACTCGAAACCAGTAACTACAATGGCTTAGGGGAAAATGCACATACCTTTGTAATCGGGCGAGTTTCCACTTTCAGATGCAACAGGAATTTCTCGAGTTCGTCAATCCGTTCGCGAGATATGGGAGTTTGAAGTTAAGGAATGGTTGAGAAACCATCGCAATTTTCGCAATTCTGATGCTCGAAACGAATAACTGGAATGGCCTAGGGGAAAAGTACACACACCATTGTAATCGGGCGAGTTTCTGCTTTCAGATGCAACAGGAATTTCTCGAGTTCGTCAATCCGTTCGCGAGATATGGGGGTTTGAAGTTAAGGAATGGTTGAGAAACCATCAAAATTCTCGCAATTCTTTTACTCGAAACCAATAACTACAAAGGCCTAGGGGAAAAATACACATACCTTTGTAATCGCGCGAGTTTCCACTTTCAGATGCAACAGGAATTTCTCGAGTTCGTCAATCCGTTCGCGAGATATGGGAGTTTGAAGTTAAGGAATCGTTGAGAAACCATCACAATTTTCGCAAGTCTGACACTCGAAACCAATAACTACTATGACCTAGGGGAAAAGTAAACACACCATTGTAATCGGGCGAGTCCCTGCTTTCAGATGCAACAGGAATTTCTCGAGTTCGTCAATCCGTTCGTGAGATATGGGAGTTTGAAGTTAAGGAATGGTTGAGAAACCATCAAAATTCTCGCAATTCTTTTACTCGAAACCAATAACTACAAAGGCCTAGGGGAAAAACACACATATCTTTGTAATCGGGCGAGTTTCTACTTCCAGATGCAACAGGAATTTCTCGAGTTCGTCAATCCGTTCGCGAGATATGGGAGTTTGAAGTTAAGGAATGGTTGAGAAACCATCAAAATTCTCGCAATTCTTTTACCCGAAACCAATAACTACAAAGGCCTAGGGGAAAAATACACATTCCTTTGTAATCGCGCGAGTTTCCACTTTCAGATGCAACAGGAATTTCTCGAGTTCGTCAATCCGTTCGCGAGATATGGGAGTTTGAAGTTAAGGAATCGTTGAGAAACCATCACAATTTTCGCAAGTCTGACACTCGAAACCAATAACTACTATGGCCTAGGGGAAAAGTAAACACACCATTGTAATCGGGCGAGTTTCTGCTTTCAGATGCAACAGGAATTTCTCGAGTTCGTCAATCCGTTCGCGAGATATGGGAGTTTGAAGTTAAGGAATGGTTGAGAAACCATCGCAATTTTCGCAATTCTGATGCTCGAAACGAATAACTGGAATGGCCTAGGGGCAGAAGTACACATATCTTTGTAATCGGGCGAGTTTCTACTTTCAGATGCAACAGGAATTTCTCGAGTTCGTCAATCCGTTCGCGAGATATGGGAGTTTGAAGTTAAGGAATGGTTGAGAAACCATCAAAATTCTTGCAATTCTTTTACTCGAAACCAATAACTACAAAGGCCTAGGGGAAAAATACACATACCTTTGTAATCGCGCGAGTTTCCACTTTCAGATGCAACAGGAATTTCTCGAGTTCGTCAATCCGTTCGCGAGATATGGGAGTTTGAAGTTAAGGAATCGTTGAGAAACCATCACAATTTTCGGAAGTCTGACACTCGAAACCAATAACTACTGTGACCTAGGGGAAAAGTAAACACACCATTGTAATCGGGCGAGTTCCTGCTTTCAGATGCAACAGGAATTTCTCGAGTTCGTCAATCCGTTCGTGAGATATGGGAGTTTGAAATTAAGGAATGGTTGAGAAACCATCAAAATTTTCGCAAGTCTGATACTCGTAACCAATAACTACAAAGGCCTAGGGGAAAAATACAGATACCGTTGTAATCGGGCGAGTTTCTACATTCAGATGCAACAGGAATTTCTCGATTTCGTAAATCCGTTCGCGAGATATGGGAGTTTGAAGTTATGGAATCGTTGAGAAACCATCACAATTTTCGCAAGTCTGATACTCGAAACCAATAACTACTATGGCCTAGGGGAAAAGTACACACACCATTGTAATCGGGCGAGTTTCTGCTTTCAGATGCAACAGGAATTTCTCGAGTTCGTCAATCCGTTCGTGAGATATGGGAGTTTGAAATTAAGGAATGGCTGAGAAACCATCAAAATTTTCGCAAGTCTGATACTCGAAACCAATAACTACAATGGCTTAGGGGAAAAACACACATATCTTTGTAATCGGGCGAGTTTCTACTTTCAGATGCAACAGGAATTTCTCGAGTTCGTCAATCCGTTCGCGAGATATGGGAGTTTGAAGTTAAGGAATGGTTGAGAAACCATCAAAATTCTCGCAATTCTTTTACTCGAAACCAATAACTACAAAGGCCTAGGGGAAAAATACACATATCTTTGTAATCGGGCGAGTTTCTACTTTCAGATGCAACAGGAATTTCTCGAGTTCGTCAAACCGTTCGCGAGATATGGGAGTTTGAAATTAAGGAATGGTTGAGAAACCATCAAAATTTTCGCAAGTCTGATACTCGAAACCAATAACTATAATGGCCTAGGGGAAAAACACACATATCTTTGTAATCGGGCGAGTTTCTACTTTCAGATGCAACAGGAATTTCTCGAGTTCGTCAATCCGTTCGCGAGATATGGGAGTTTGAAATTAAGGAATGGTTGAGAAACCATCAAAATTTTCGCAAATCTGATACTCGGAACCAATAACTACAATGGCTTAGGGGAAAAACACACATATCTTTGTAATCGGGCGAGTTTCTACTTTCAGATGCAACAGGAATTTCTCGAGTTCGTCAATCCGTTCGCGAGATATGGGAGTTTGAAGTTAAGGAATGGTTGAGAAACCATCAAAATTCTCGCAATTCTTTTACTCGAAACCAATAACTACAAAGGCCTAGGGGAAAAATACACATTCCTTTGTAATCGCGCGAGTTTCCACTTTCAGATGCAACAGGAATTTCTCGAGTTCGTCAATCCGTTCGCGAGATATGGGAGTTTGAAGTTAAGGAATCGTTGACAAACCATCACAATTTTCGCAAGTCTGACACTCGAAACCAATAACTACTATGGCCTAGGGGAAAAGTAAACACACCATTGTAATCGGGCGAGTTTCTGCTTTCAGATGCAACAGGAATTTCTCGAGTTCGTCAATCCGTTCGCGAGATATGGGAGTTTGAAATTAAGGAATGGTTGAGAAACCATCAAAATTTTCGCAAGTCTGATACTCGAAACCAATAACTACTATGGCCTAGGGGAAAAGTAAACACACCATTGTAATCGGGCGAGTTTCTGCTTTCAGATGCAACAGGAATTTCTAGAGTTCGTCAATCCGTTCGTGAGATATGGGAGTTTGAAGTTAAGGAATGGTTGAGAAACCGTCAAAATTTTGGCAAGTCTGATACTTGAAACCAATAACTACAATGGCCTAGGGGAAAAACACACATATCTTTGTAATCGGGCGAGTTTCTACTTTCAGATGCAACAGGAATTTCTCGAGTTCGTCAATCCGTTCGCGAGATATGGGAGTTTGAAGTTATGGAATGGTTGAGAAACCATCAAAATTCTTGCAATTCTTTTACTCGAAACCAATAACTACAAAGGCCTAGGGGAAAAATACACATACCTTTGTAATCGCGCGAGTTTCCACTTTCAGATGCAACAGGAATTTCTCGAGTTCGTCAATCCGTTCGCGAGATATGGGAGTTTGAAGTTAAGGAATCGTTGAGAAACCATCACAATTTTCGGAAGTCTGACACTCGAAACCAATAACTACTATGACCTAGAGGAAAAGTAAACACACCATTGTAATCGGGCGAGTTCCTGCTTTCAGATGCAACAGGAATTTCTCGAGTTCGTCAATCAGTTCGTGAGATATGGGAGTTTGAAATTAAGGAATGGTTGAGAAACCATCAAAATTTTCGCAAGTCTGATACTCGTAACCAATAACTACAAAGGCCTAGGGGAAAAATACAGATACCGTTGTAATCGGGCGAGTTTCTACATTCAGATGCAACAGGAATTTCTCGATTTCGTAAATCCGTTCGCGAGATATGGGAGTTTGAAGTTATGGAATCGTTGAGAAACCATCACAATTTTCGCAAGTCTGATACTCGAAACCAATAACTACTATGGCCTAGGGGAAAAGTACACACACCATTGTAATCGGGCGAGTTTCTGCTTTCAGATGCAACAGGAATTTCTCGAGTTCGTCAATCCGTTCGTGAGATATGGGAGTTTGAAATTAAGGAATGGCTGAGAAACCATCAAAATTTTCGCAAGTCTGATACTCGAAACCAATAACTACAATGGCTTAGGGGAAAAACACACATATCTTTGTAATCGGGCGAGTTTCTACTTTCAGATGCAACAGGAATTTCTCGAGTTCGTCAATCCGTTCGCGAGATATGGGAGTTTGAAGTTAAGGAATGGTTGAGAAACCATCAAAATTCTCGCAATTCTTTTACTCGAAACCAATAACTACAAAGGCCTAGGGGAAAAATACACATATCTTTGTAATCGGGCGAGTTTCTACTTTCAGATGCAACAGGAATTTCTCGAGTTCGTCAATCCGTTCGCGAGATATGGGAGTTTGAAATTAAGGAATGGTTGAGAAACCATCAAAATTTTCGCAAGTCTGATACTCGAAACCAATAACTACAATGGCCTAGGGGAAAAACACACATATCTTTGTAATCGGGCGAGTTTCTACTTTCAGATGCAACAGGAATTTCTCGAGTTCGTCAATCCGTTCGCGAGATATGGGAGTTTGAAATTAAGGAATGGTTGAGAAACCATCGAAATTTTCGCAAATCTGATACTCGGAACCAATAACTACAATGGCTTAGGGGAAAAACACACATATCTTTGTAATCGGGCGAGTTCCTACTTTCAGATGCAACAGGAATTTCTCGAGTTCGTCAATCCGTTCGCGAGATATGGGAGTTTGAAGTTAAGGAATGGTTGAGAAACCATCAAAATTCTCGCAATTCTTTTACTCGAAACCATAACTACAAAGGCCTAGGGGAAAAATACACATACCTTTGTAATCGCGCAAGTTTCCACTTTCAGATGCAACAGGAATTTCTCGAGTTCGTCAATCCGTTCGCGAGATATGGGAGTTTGAAGTTAAGGAATCGTTGAGAAACCATCACAATTTTCGGAAGTCTGATACTCGTAACCAATAACTACAAAGGCCTAGGGGAAAAATACACATACCGTTGTAATCGGGCGAGTTTCTACATTCAGATGCAACAGGAATTTCTCGATTTCGTAAATCCGTTCGCGAGATATGGGAGTTTGAAGTTATGGAATCGTTGAGAAACCATCACAATTTTCGCAAGTCTGATACTCGAAACCAATAACTACTATGGCCTAGGGGAAAAGTACACACACCATTGTAATCGGGCGAGTTTCTGCTTTCAGATGCAACAGGAATTTCTCGAGTTCGTCAATCCGTTCGTGAGATATGGGAGTTTGAAATTAAGGAATGGCTGAGAAACCATCAAAATTTTCGCAAGTCTGATACTCGAAACCAATAACTACTATGGCCTAGGGGAAAAGTAAACACACCATTGTAATCGGGCGAGTTTCTGCTTTCAGATGCAACAGGAATTTCTCGAGTTCGTCAATCCGTTCGCGAGATATGGGAGTTTGAAATTAAGGAATGGTTGAGAAACCATCAAAATTTTCGCAAGTCTGATACTCGAAACCAATAACTACAATGGCTTAGGGGAAAAACACACATATCGTTGTAATCGGGCGAGTTTCTGCTTTCAGATGCAACAGGAATTTCTCGAGTTCGTCAATCCGTTCGCGAGATATGGGAGTTTGAAGTTAAGGAATCGTTGAGAAACCATCACAATTTTCGCAAGTCTGATACTCGTAACCAATAACTACAAAGGCCTAGGGGAAAAACACACATATCTTTGTAATCGGGCGAGTTTCTACTTTCAGATGCAACAGGAATTTCTCGAGTTCGTAAATCCGTTCGCGAGATATGGGAGTTTGAAGTTAAGGAATGGTTGAGAAACCATCAAAATTCTCGCAATTCTTTTACTCGAAACCAATAACTACAAAGGCCTAGGGGAAAAATACACATACCTTTGTAATCGCGCGAGTTTCCACTTTCAGATGCAACAGGAATTTCTCGAGTTCGTCAATCCGTTCGCGAGATATGGGAGTTTGAAGTTAAGGATTCGTTGAGAAACCATCACAATTTTCGGAAGTCTGATACTCGTAACCAATAACTACAAAGGCCTAGGGGAAAAACACACATATCTTTGTAATCGGGCGAGTTTCTACTTTCAGATGCAACAGGAATTTCTCGAGTTCGTAAATCCGTTCGCGAGATATGGGAGTTTGAAGTTAAGGAATGGTTGAGAAACCATCAAAATTCTCGCAATTCTTTTACTCGAAACCAATAACTACAAAGGCCTAGGGGAAAAATACACATACCTTTGTAATCGCGCGAGTTTCCACTTTCAGATGCAACAGGAATTTCTCGAGTTCGTCAATCCGTTCGCGAGATATGGGAGTTTGAAGTTAAGGAATCGTTGAGAAACCATCACAATTTTAGCAAGTCTGACACTCGAAACCAATAACTACTATGGCCTAGGGGAAAAGTAAACACACCATTGTAATCGGGCGAGTTTCTGCTTTCAGATGCAACAGGAATTTCTCGAGTTCGTCAATCCGTTCGCGAGATATGGGAGTTTGAAATTAAGGAATGGTTGAGAAACCATCAAAATTTTCGCAAGTCTGATACTCGAAACCAATAACTACAATGGCTTAGGGGAAAAACACACATATCGTTGTAATCGGGCGAGTTTCTGCTTTCAGATGCAACAGGAATTTCTCGAGTTCGTCAATCCGTTCGTGAGGTATGGGAGTTTGAAGTTAAGGAATGGTTGAGAAACCATCAAAATTTTAGCAAGTCTGATACTCGAAACCAATAACTACAATGGCTTAGGGGAAAAACACACATATCTTTGTAATCGGGCGAGTTTCTACTTTCAGATGCAACAGGAATTTCTCGAGTTCGTCAATCCGTTCGCGAGATATGGGAGTTTGAAGTTAAGGAATGGATGAGAAACCATCAAAATTCTTGCAATTCTTTTACTCGAAACCAATAACTACAAAGGCCTAGGGGGAAAATACACATACCTTTGTAATCGCGCGAGTTTCCACTTTCAGATGCAACAGGAATTTCTCGAGTTCGTCAATCCGTTCGCGAGATATGGGAGTTTGAAGTTAAGGAATCGTTGAGAAACCATCACAATTTTCGCAAGTCTGACACTCGAAACCAATAACTACTATGGCCTAGGGGAAAAGTAAACACACCATTGTAATCGGGCGAGTTTCTGCTTTCAGATGCAACAGGAATTTCTCGAGTTCGTCAATCCGTTCGCGAGATATGGGAGTTTGAAATTAAGGAATGGTTGAGAAACCATCAAAATTTTCGCAAGTCTGATACTCGAAACCAATAACTACAATGGCTTAGGGGAAAAACACACATATCGTTGTAATCGGGCGAGTTTCTGCTTTCAGATGCAACAGGAATTTCTAGAGTTCGTCAATCCGTTCGTGAGATATGGGAGTTTGAAGTTAAGGAATGGTTGAGAAACCGTCAAAATTTTGGCAAGTCTGATACTCGAAACCAATAACTACAATGGCCTAGGGGAAAAACACACATATCTTTGTAATCGGGCGAGTTTCTACTTTCAGATGCAACAGGAATTTCTCGAGTTCGTCAATCCGTTCGCGAGATATGGGAGTTTGAAATTAAGGAATGGTTGAGAAACCATCAAAATTTTCGCAAGTCTGATACTCGAAACCAATAACTACAATGGCTTAGGGGAAAAACACACATATCTTTGTAATCGGGCGAGTTTCTACTTTCAGATGCAACAGGAATTTCTCGAGTTCGTCAATCCGTTCGCGAGATATGGGAGTTTGAAGTTAAGGAATCGTTGAGAAACCATCACAATTTGCGCAAGTCTGATACTCGAAACCAATAACTACTATGGCCTAGGGGAAAAGTACACACACCATTGTAATCGAGCGAGTTTCTGCTTTCAGATGCAACAGGAATTTCTCGAGTTCGTCAATCCGTTCGTGAGATATGGGAGTTTGAAATTAAGGAATGGTTGAGAAACCATCAAAATTTTCGCAAGTCTGATACTCGAAACCAATAACTACAATGGCTTAGGGGAAAAACACACATATCTTTGTAATCGGGCGAGTTCCTACTTTCAAATGCAACAGGAATTTCTCGAGTTCGTCAATCCGTTCGCGAGATACGGGAGTTTGAAGTTAAGTAATGGTTGAGAAACCATCAAAATTCTCGCAATTCTTTTACTCGAAACCAATAACTACAAAGGCCTAGGGGAAAAATACACATACCTTTGTAATCGCGCGAGTTTCCACATTCAGATGCAACAAGAATTTCTCGAGTTCGTCAATCCGTTCGCGAGATATGGGAGTTTGAAGTTAAGGAATCGTTGAGAAACCATCACAATTTTCGCAAGTCTGACACTCGAAACCAATAACTACTATGGCCTTGGGGAAAAGTAAACACACCATTGTAATCGGGCGAGTTTCTGCTTTCAGATGCAACAGGAATTTCTCGAGTTCGTCAATCCGTTCGTGAGATATGGGAGTTTGAAGTTAAGGAATGGTTGAGAAACCGTCAAAATTTTGGCAAGTCTGATACTCGAAACCAATAACTACAATGGCCTAGGGGAAAAACACACATATCTTTGTAATCGGGCGAGTTTCTACTTTCAGATGCAACAGGAATTTCTCGAGTTCGTCAATCCGTTCGCGAGATATGGGAGTTTGAAATTAAGGAATGGTTGAGAAACCATCAAAGTTTTCGCAAGTCTGATACTCGAAACCAATAACTACAATGGCTTAGGGGAAAAACACACATATCTTTGTAATCGGGCGAGTTTCTACTTTCAGATGCAACAGGAATTTCTCGAGTTCGTCAATCCGTTCGCGAGATATGGGAGTTTGAAGTTAAGGAATGGTTGAGAAACCATCAAAATTCTCGCAATTCTTTTACTCGAAACCAATAACTACAAAGGCCTAGGGGAAAAATACACATACCTTTGTAATCGCGCGAGTTTCCACTTTCAGATGCAACAGGAATTTCTCGAGTTCGTCAATCCGTTCGCGAGATATGGGAGTTTGAAGTTAAGGAATGGTTGAGAAACCATCACAATTTTCGCAAGTCTGACACTCGAAACCAATAACTACTATGACCTAGGGGAAAAGTAAACACACCATTGTAATCGGGCGAGTCCCTGCTTTCAGATGCAACAGGAATTTCTCGAGTTCGTCAATCCGTTCGTGAGATATGGGCGTTTGTAATTAAGGAATGGTTGAGAAACCATCAAAATTCTCGCAATTCTTTTACTCGAAACCAATAACTACAAAGGCCTAGTGGAAAAATACACATACCTTTGTAATCGCGCGAGTTTCCACTTTTAGATGCAACAGGAATTTCTCGAGTTCGTCAATCCGTTCGCGAGATATGGGAGTTTGAAGTTAAGGAATGGTTGAGAAACCATCAAAATTCTCGCAATTCTTTTACTCGAAACCAATAACTACAAAGGCCTAGGGGAAAAATACACATACCTTTGTAATCGCGCGAGTTTCCACATTCAGATGCAACAAGAATTTCTCGAGTTCGTCAATCCGTTCGCGAGATATGGGAGTTTGAAGTTAAGGAATCGTTGAGAAACCATCACAATTTTCGCAAGTCTGACACTCGAAACCAATAACTACTATGGCCTAGGGGAAAAGTAAACACACCATTGTAATCGGGCGAGTTTCTGCTTTCAGATGCAACAGGAATTTCTCGAGTTCGTCAATCCGTTCGTGAGATATGGGAGTTTGAAGTTAAGGAATGGCTGAGAAACCGTCAAAATTTTGGCAAGTCTGATACTCGAAACCAATAACTACAATGGCCTAGGGGAAAAACACACATATCTTTGTAATCGGGCGAGTTTCTACTTTCAGATGCAACAGGAATTTCTCGAGTTCGTCAATCCGTTCGCGAGATATGGGAGTTTGAAATTAAGGAATGGTTGAGAAACCATCAAAGTTTTCGCAAGTCTGATACTCGAAACCAATAACTACAATGGCTTAGGGGAAAAACACACATATCTTTGTAATCGGGCGAGTTCCTACTTTCAAATGCAACAGGAATTTCTCGAGTTCGTCAATCCGTTCGCGAGATACGGGAGTTTGAAGTTAAGTAATGGTTGAGAAACCATCAAAATTCTCGCAATTCTTTTACTCGAAACCAATAACTACAAAGGCCTAGGGGAAAAATACACATACCTTTGTAATCGCGCGAGTTTCCACATTCAGATGCAACAAGAATTTCTCGAGTTCGTCAATCCGTTCGCGAGATATGGGAGTTTGAAGTTAAGGAATCGTTGAGAAACCATCACAATTTTCGCAAGTCTGACACTCGAAACCAATAACTACTATGGCCTAGGGGAAAAGTAAACACACCATTGTAATCGGGCGAGTTTCTGCTTTCAGATGCAACAGGAATTTCTCGAGTTCGTCAATCCGTTCGTGAGATATGGGAGTTTGAAGTTAAGGAATGGTTGAGAAACCGTCAAAATTTTGGCAAGTCTGATACTCGAAACCAATAACTACAATGGCCTAGGGGAAAAACACACATATCTTTGTAATCGGGCGAGTTTCTACTTTCAGATGCAACAGGAATTTCTCGAGTTCGTCAATCCGTTCGCGAGATATGGGAGTTTGAAATTAAGGAATGGTTGAGAAACCATCAAAGTTTTCGCAAGTCTGATACTCGAAACCAATAACTACAATGGCTTAGGGGAAAAACACACATATCTTTGTAATCGGGCGAGTTTCTACTTTCAGATGCAACAGGAATTTCTCGAGTTCGTCAATCCGTTCGCGAGATATGGGAGTTTGAAGTTAAGGAATGGTTGAGAAACCATCAAAATTCTCGCAATTCTTTTACTCGAAACCAATAACTACAAAGGCCTAGGGGAAAAATACACATACCTTTGTAATCGCGCGAGTTTCCACTTTCAGATGCAACAGGAATTTCTCGAGTTCGTCAATCCGTTCGCGAGATATGGGAGTTTGAAGTTAAGGAATGGTTGAGAAACCATCACAATTTTCGCAAGTCTGACACTCGAAACCAATAACTACTATGACCTAGGGGAAAAGTAAACACACCATTGTAATCGGGCGAGTCCCTGCTTTCAGATGCAACAGGAATTTCTCGAGTTCGTCAATCCGTTCGTGAGATATGGGCGTTTGTAATTAAGGAATGGTTGAGAAACCATCAAAATTCTCGCAATTCTTTTACTCGAAACCAATAACTACAAAGGCCTAGTGGAAAAATACACATACCTTTGTAATCGCGCGAGTTTCCACTTTTAGATGCAACAGGAATTTCTCGAGTTCGTCAATCCGTTCGCGAGATATGGGAGTTTGAAGTTAAGGAATGGTTGAGAAACCATCAAAATTCTCGCAATTCTTTTACTCGAAACCAATAACTACAAAGGCCTAGGGGAAAAATACACATACCTTTGTAATCGCGCGAGTTTCCACATTCAGATGCAACAAGAATTTCTCGAGTTCGTCAATCCGTTCGCGAGATATGGGAGTTTGAAGTTAAGGAATCGTTGAGAAACCATCACAATTTTCGCAAGTCTGACACTCGAAACCAATAGCTACTATGGCCTAGGGGAAAAGTAAACACACCATTGTAATCGGGCGAGTTTCTGCTTTCAGATGCAACAGGAATTTCTCGAGTTCGTCAATCCGTTCGTGAGATATGGGAGTTTGAAGTTAAGGAATGGCTGAGAAACCGTCAAAATTTTGGCAAGTCTGATACTCGAAACCAATAACTACAATGGCCTAGGGGAAAAACACACATATCTTTGTAATCGGGCGAGTTTCTACTTTCAGATGCAACAGGAATTTCTCGAGTTCTTCAATCCGTTCGCGAGATATGGGAGTTTGAAGTTAAGGAATGGTTGAGAAACCATCAAAATTTTCGCAATTCTTTTACTCGAAACCAATAACTACAAAGGCCTAGGGGAAAAATACACATACCTTTGTAATCGCGCGAGTTTCCACTTTCAGATGCAACAGGAATTTCTCGAGTTCGTCAATCCGTTCGCGTGATATGGGAGTTTGAAGTTAAGGAATCGTTGAGAAACCATCACAATTTTCGCAAGTCTGGCACTCGAAACCAATAACTACTATGACCTAGGGGAAAAGTAAACACACCATTGTAATCGGGCGAGTCCCTGCTTTCAGATGCAACAGGAATTTCTCGAGTTCGTCAATCCGTTCGTGAGATATGGGAGTTTGAAATTAAGGAATGGTTGAGAAACCATCAAAATTTTCGCAAGTCTGATACTCGTAACCAATAACTACAAAGGCCTAGGGGAAAAATACACATACCGTTGTAATCGGGCGAGTTTCTACATTCAGATGCAACAGGAATTTCTCGATTTCGTAAATCCGTTCGCGAGATATGGGAGTTTGAAGTTAAGGAATGGTTGAGAAACCATCAAAATTCTCGCAATTCTTTTACTCGAAACCAATAACTACAAAGGCCTAGGGGAAAAATACACATACCTTTGTAATCGCGCGAGTTTCCACTTTCAGATGCAACAGGAATTTCTCGAGTTCGTCAATCCGTTCGCGAGATATGGGAGTTTGAAGTTAAGGAATCGTTGAGAAACCATCACAATTTTCGCAAGTCTGACACTCGGAACCAATAACTACTATGGCCTAGGGGAAAAGTAAACATACCATTGTAATCGGCCGAGTTTCTGCTTTCAGATGCAACAGGAATTTCTCGAGTTCGTCAATCCGTTCGCGAGATATGGGAGTTTGAAATTAAGGAATGGTTGAGAAACCATCAAAATTTTCGCAAATCTGATACTCGAAACCAATAACTACTATGGCCTAGGGGAAAAGTAAACACACCATTGTAATCGGGCGAGTTTCTGCTTTCAGATGCAATAGGAATTTCTAGAGTTCGTCAATCCTTTCGTGAGATATGGGAGTTTGAAGTTAAGGAATGGTTGAGAAACCGTCAAAATTTTGGCAAGTCTGATACTCGAAACCAATAACTACAATGGCTTAGGGGAAAAACACACATATCTTTGTAATCGGGCGAGTTTCTACTTTCAGATGCAACAGGAATTTCTCGAGTTCGTCAATCCGTTCGCGAGATATGGGAGTTTGAAGTTAAGGAATGGTTGAGAAACCATCAAAATTCTCGCAATTCTTTTACTCGAAACCAATAACTACAAAGGCCTAGGGGAAAAATACACATACCTTTGTAATCGCGCGAGTTTCCACATTCAGATGCAACAAGAATTTCTCGAGTTCGTCAATCCGTTCGCGAGATATGGGAGTTTGAAGTTAAGGAATCGTTTAGAAACCATCACAATTTTCGCAAGTCTGACACTCGAAACCAATAACTACTATGGCCTAGGGGAAAAGTAAACACACCATTGTAATCGGGCGAGTTTCTGCTTTCAGATGCAACAGGAATTTCTCGAGTTCGTCAATCCGTTCGTGAGATATGGGAGTTTGAAGTTAAGGAATGGTTGAGAAACCGTCAAAATTTTGGCAAGTCTGATACTCGAAACCAATAACTACAATGGCCTAGGGGAAAAACACACATATCTTTGTAATCGGGCGAGTTTCTACTTTCAGATGCAACAGGAATTTCTCGAGTTCGTCAATCCGTTCGCGAGATATGGGAGTTTGAAATTAAGGAATGGCTGAGAAACCATCAAAGTTTTCGCAAGTCTGATACTCGAAACCAATAACTACAATGGCTTAGGGGAAAAACACACATATCTTTGTAATCGGGCGAGTTTCTACTTTCAGATGCAACAGGAATTTCTCGAGTTCGTCAATCCGTTCGCGAGATATGGGAGTTTGATGTTAAGGAATGGTTGAGAAACCATCAAAATTTTCGCAATTCTTTTACTCGAAACCAATAACTACAAAGGCCTAGGGGAAAAATACACATACCTTTGTAATCGCGCGAGTTTCCACTTTCAGATGCAACAGGAATTTCTCGAGTTCGTCAATCCGTTCGCGAGATATGGGAGTTTGAAGTTAAGGAATCGTTGAGAAACCATCACAATTTTCGCAAGTCTGACACTCGAAACCAATAACTACTATGACCTAGGGGAAAAGTAAACACACCATTGTAATCGGGCGAGTCCCTGCTTTCAGATGCAACAGGAATTTCTCGAGTTCGTCAATCCGTTCGTGAGATATGGGAGTTTGAAATTAAGGAATGGTTGAGAAACCATCAAAATTTTCGCAAGTCTGATACTCGTAACCAATAACTACAAAGGCCTAGGGGAAAAATACACATACCGTTGTAATCGGGCGAGTTTCTACATTCAGATGCAACAGGAATTTCTCGATTTCGTAAATCCGTTCGCGAGATATGGGAGTTTGAAGTTAAGGAATGGTTGAGAAACCATCAAAATTCTCGCAATTCTTTTACTCGAAACCAATAACTACAAAGGCCTAGGGGAAAAATACACATACCTTTGTAATCGCGCGAGTTTCCACTTTCAGATGCAACAGGAATTTCTCGAGTTCGTCAATCCGTTCGCGAGATATGGGAGTTTGAAGTTAAGGAATCGTTGAGAAACCATCACAATTTTCGCAAGTCTGACACTCGGAACCAATAACTACTATGGCCTAGGGGAAAAGTAAACACACCATTGTAATCGGGCGAGTTTCTGCTTTCAGATGCAACAGGAATTTCTCGAGTTCGTCAATCCGTTCGCGAGATATGGGAGTTTGAAATTAATGAATGGTTGAGAAACCATCAAAATTTTCGCAAGTCTGATACTCGAAACCAATAACTACTATGGCCTAGGGGAAAAGTAAACACACCATTGTAATCGGGCGAGATTCTGCTTTCAGATGCAACAGGAATTTCTAGAGTTCGTCAATCCGTTCGTGAGATATGGGAGTTTGAAGTTAAGGAATGGTTGAGAAACCGTCAAAATTTTGGCAAGTCTGATACTCGAAACAAATAACTACAATGGCCTAGGGGAAAAACACACATATCTTTGTAATCGGGCGAGTTTCTACTTTCAGATGCAACAGGAATTTCTCGAGTTCTTCAATCCGTTCGCGAGATATGGGAGTTTGAAATTAAGGAATGGTTGAGAAAACATCAAAATTTTCGCAAGTCTGATACTCGAAACCAATAACTACAATGGCTTAGGGGAAAAACACACATATCTTTGTAATCGGGCGAGTTTCTACTTTCAGATGCAACAGGAATTTCTCGAGTTCGTCAATCCGTTCGCGAGATATGGGAGTTTGAAGTTAAGGAATGGTTGAGAAACCATCAAAATTCTCGCAATTCTTTTACTCGAAACCAATAACTACAAAGGCCTAGGGGAAAAATACACATACCTTTGTAATCGCGCGAGTTTCCACATTCAGATGCAACAAGAATTTCTCGAGTTCGTCAATCCGTTCGCGAGATATGGGAGTTTGAAGTTAAGGAATCGTTTAGAAACCATCACAATTTTCGCAAGTCTGACACTCGAAACCAATAACTACTATGGCCTAGGGGAAAAGTAAACACACCATTGTAATCGGGCGAGTTTCTGCTTTCAGATGCAACAGGAATTTCTCGAGTTCGTCAATCCGTTCGTGAGATATGGGAGTTTGAAGTTAAGGAATGGTTGAGAAACCGTCAAAATTTTGGCAAGTCTGATACTCGAAACCAATAACTACAATGGCCTAGGGGAAAAACACACATATCTTTGTAATCGGGCGAGTTTCTACTTTCAGATGCAACAGGAATTTCTCGAGTTCGTCAATCCGTTCGCGAGATATGGGAGTTTGAAATTAAGGAATGGCTGAGAAACCATCAAAGTTTTCGCAAGTCTGATACTCGAAACCAATAACTACAATGGCTTAGGGGAAAAACACACATATCTTTGTAATCGGGCGAGTTTCTACTTTCAGATGCAACAGGAATTTCTCGAGTTCGTCAATCCGTTCGCGAGATATGGGAGTTTGATGTTAAGGAATGGTTGAGAAACCATCAAAATTTTCGCAATTCTTTTACTCGAAACCAATAACTACAAAGGCCTAGGGGAAAAATACACATACCTTTGTAATCGCGCGAGTTTCCACTTTCAGATGCAACAGGAATTTCTCGAGTTCGTCAATCCGTTCGCGAGATATGGGAGTTTGAAGTTAAGGAATCGTTGAGAAACCATCACAATTTTCGCAAGTCTGACACTCGAAACCAATAACTACTATGACCTAGGGGAAAAGTAAACACACCATTGTAATCGGGCGAGTCCCTGCTTTCAGATGCAACAGGAATTTCTCGAGTTCGTCAATCCGTTCGTGAGATATGGGAGTTTGAAATTAAGGAATGGTTGAGAAACCATCAAAATTTTCGCAAGTCTGATACTCGTAACCAATAACTACAAAGGCCTAGGGGAAAAATACACATACCGTTGTAATCGGGCGAGTTTCTACATTCAGATGCAACAGGAATTTCTCGATTTCGTAAATCCGTTCGCGAGATATGGGAGTTTGAAGTTAAGGAATGGTTGAGAAACCATCAAAATTCTCGCAATTCTTTTACTCGAAACCAATAACTACAAAGGCCTAGGGGAAAAATACACATACCTTTGTAATCGCGCGAGTTTCCACTTTCAGATGCAACAGGAATTTCTCGAGTTCGTCAATCCGTTCGCGAGATATGGGAGTTTGAAGTTAAGGAATCGTTGAGAAACCATCACAATTTTCGCAAGTCTGACACTCGGAACCAATAACTACTATGGCCTAGGGGAAAAGTAAACACACCATTGTAATCGGGCGAGTTTCTGCTTTCAGATGCAACAGGAATTTCTCGAGTTCGTCAATCCGTTCGCGAGATATGGGAGTTTGAAATTAATGAATGGTTGAGAAACCATCAAAATTTTCGCAAGTCTGATACTCGAAACCAATAACTACTATGGCCTAGGGGAAAAGTAAACACACCATTGTAATCGGGCGAGATTCTGCTTTCAGATGCAACAGGAATTTCTAGAGTTCGTCAATCCGTTCGTGAGATATGGGAGTTTGAAGTTAAGGAATGGTTGAGAAACCGTCAAAATTTTGGCAAGTCTGATACTCGAAACCAATAACTACAATGGCCTAGGGGAAAAACACACATATCTTTGTAATCGGGCGAGTTTCTACTTTCAGATGCAACAGGAATTTCTCGAGTTCGTCAATCCGTTCGCGAGATATGGGAGTTTGAAATTAAGGAATGGTTGAGAAAACATCAAAATTTTCGCAAGTCTGATACTGGAAACCAATAACTACAATGGCTTAGGGGAAAAACACACATATCTTTGTAATCGGGCGAGTTTCTACTTTCAGATGCAACAGGAATTTCTCGAGTTCGTCAAACCGTTCGCGAGATATGGGAGTTTGAAGTTAAGGAATGGTTGAGAAACCATCAAAATTCTCGCAATTCTTTTACTCGAAACCAATAACTACAAAGGCCTAGGGGAAAAATACACATACCTTTGTAATCGCGCGAGTTTCCACTTTTAGATGCAACAGGAATTTCTCGAGTTCGTCAATCCGTTCGCGAGATATGGGAGTTTGGAGTTAAGGAATCGTTGAGAAACCATCACAATTTTCGCAAGTCTGACACTCGAAACCAATAACTACTATGGCCTAGGGGAAAAGTAAACACACCATTGTAATCGGGCGAGTTTCTGCTTTCAGATGCAACAGGAATTTCTCGAGTTCGTCAATCCGTTCGCGAGATATGGGAGTTTGAAATTAATGAATGGTTGAGAAACCATCAAAATTTTCGCAAGTCTGATACTCGAAACCAATAACTACTATGGCCTAGGGGAAAAGTAAACACACCATTGTAATCGGGCGAGATTCTGCTTTCAGATGCAACAGGAATTTCTAGAGTTCGTCAATCCGTTCGCGAGATATGGGAGTTTGAAATTAAGGAATGGTTGAGAAAACATCAAAATTTTCGCAAGTCTGATACTGGAAACCAATAACTACAATGGCTTAGGGGAAAAACACACATATCTTTGTAATCGGGCGAGTTTCTACATTCAGATGCAACAGGAATTTCTCGATTTCGTAAATCCGTTCGCGAGATATGGGAGTTTGAAGTTAAGGAATGGTTGAGAAACCATCAAAATTCTCGCAATTCTTTTACTCGAAACCAATAACTACAAAGGCCTAGGGGAAAAATACACATACCTTTGTAATCGCGCGAGTTTCCACTTTCAGATGCAACAGGAATTTCTCGAGTTCGTCAATCCGTTCGCGAGATATGGGAGTTTGAAGTTAAGGAATCGTTGAGAAACCATCACAATTTTCGCAAGTCTGACACTCGGAACCAATAACTACTATGGCCTAGGGGAAAAGTAAACACACCATTGTAATCGGGCGAGTTTCTGCTTTCAGATGCAACAGGAATTTCTCGAGTTCGTCAATCCGTTCGCGAGATATGGGAGTTTGAAATTAATGAATGGTTGAGAAACCATCAAAATTTTCGCAAGTCTGATACTCGAAACCAATAACTACTATGGCCTAGGGGAAAAGTAAACACACCATTGTAATCGGGCGAGATTCTGCTTTCAGATGCAACAGGAATTTCTAGAGTTCGTCAATCCGTTCGTGAGATATGGGAGTTTGAAGTTAAGGAATGGTTGAGAAACCGTCAAAATTTTGGCAAGTCTGATACTCGAAACCAATAACTACAATGGCCTAGGGGAAAAACACACATATCTTTGTAATCGGGCGAGTTTCTACTTTCAGATGCAACAGGAATTTCTCGAGTTCGTCAATCCGTTCGCGAGATATGGGAGTTTGAAATTAAGGAATGGTTGAGAAAACATCAAAATTTTCGCAAGTCTGATACTGGAAACCAATAACTACAATGGCTTAGGGGAAAAACACACATATCTTTGTAATCGGGCGAGTTTCTACTTTCAGATGCAACAGGAATTTCTCGAGTTCGTCAAACCGTTCGCGAGATATGGGAGTTTGAAGTTAAGGAATGGTTGAGAAACCATCAAAATTCTCGCAATTCTTTTACTCGAAACCAATAACTACAAAGGCCTAGGGGAAAAATACACATACCTTTGTAATCGCGCGAGTTTCCACTTTTAGATGCAACAGGAATTTCTCGAGTTCGTCAATCCGTTCGCGAGATATGGGAGTTTGGAGTTAAGGAATCGTTGAGAAACCATCACAATTTTCGCAAGTCTGACACTCGAAACCAATAACTACTATGGCCTAGGGGAAAAGTAAACACACCATTGTAATCGGGCGAGTTTCTGCTTTCAGATGCAACAGGAATTTCTCGAGTTCGTCAATCCGTTCGCGAGATATGGGTGTTTGAAATTAAGGAATGGTTGAGAAACCATCAATATTTTCTCAAGTCTGATACTCGAAACCAATAACTACAAAGGCCTAGGGGAAAAATACACATACCTTTGTAATCGCGCGAGTTTCCACTTTCAGATGCAACAGGAATTTCTCGAGTTCGTTAATCCGTTCGCGAGATATGGGAGTTTGAAGTTAAGGAATCGTTGAGAAACCATCACAATTTTCGCAATTCTTTTACTCGAAACCAATAACTACAAAGGTCTAGGGGAAAAATACACATACCTTTGTAATCGCGCGAGTTTCTACTTTCAGATGCAACAGGAATTTCTCGAGTTCGTCAATCCGTTCGCGAGATATGGGAGTTTGAAGTTAAGGAATGGTTGATAAACCGTCATAATTTTGGCAAGTCTGATACTCGAAACCAATAACTACAATGGCCTAGGGGAAAAACACACATATCTTTGTAATCGGGCGAGTTTCTACTTTCAGATGCAACAGGAATTTCTCGAGTTCGTCAATCCGTTCGCGAGATATGGGAGTTTGAAATTAAGGAATGGTTGAGAAACCATCAAAATTTTCGCAAGTCTGATACTCGAAACCAATAACTACAATGGCTTAGGGGAAAAACACACATATCTTTGTAATCGGGCGAGTTTCTACTTTCAGATGCAACAGGAATTTCTCGAGTTCGTCAATCCGTTCGCGAGATATGGGTGTTTGAAGTTAAGGAATGGTTGAGAAACCATCAAAATTCTCGCAATTCTTTTACTCGAAACCAATAACTACAAAGGCCTAGGGGAAAAATACACATACCTTTGTAATCGCGCGAGTTTCCTCTTTCAGATGCAACAGGAATTTCTCGAGTTCGTCAATCCGTTCGCGAGATATGGGAGTTTGAAGTTAAGGAATCGTTGAGAAACCATCACAATTTTCGCAAGTCTGATACTCGAAACCAATAACTACTATGGCCTAGGGGAAAAGTGCACACACCATTGTAATCGGGCGAGTTTCTGCTTTCAGATGCAACAGGAATTTCTCGAGTTCGTCAATCCGTTCGTGAGATATGGGAGTTTGAAGTTAAGGAATGGTTGAGAAACCATCAAAATTCTCGCAATTCTTTTACTCGAAACCAATAACTACAAAGGCCTAGGGGAAAAACACACATATCTTTGTAATCGGGCGAGTTTCTACTTTCAGATGCAACAGGAATTTCTCGAGTTCGTCAATCCGTTCGCGAGATATGGGAGTTTGAAGTTAAGGAATGGTTGAGAAACCATCAAAATTCTCGCAATTCTTTTACTCGAAACCAATAACTACAAAGGCCTAGGGGAAAAACACACATACCTTTGTAATCGCGCGAGTTTCCACTTTCAGATGCAACAGGAATTTCTCGAGTTCGTCAATCCGTTCGCGAGATATGGGAGTTTGAAGTTAAGGAATCGTTGAGAAACCGTCAAAATTTTGGCAAGTCTGATACTCGAAACCAATAACTATAATGGCCTAGGGGAAAAACACACATATCTTTGTAATCGGGCGAGTTTCTACTTTCAGATGCAACAGGAATTTCTCGAGTTCGTCAATCCGTTCGCGAGATATGGGAGTTTGAAGTTAAGGAATGGTTGAGAAACCATCAAAATTCTCGCAATTCTTTTACTCGAAACCAATAACTACAAAGGCCTAGGGGAAAAACACACATACCTTTGTAATCGCGCGAGTTTCCACTTTCAGATGCAACAGGAATTTCTCGAGTTCGTCAATCCGTTCGCGAGATATGGGAGTTTGAAGTTAAGGAATCGTTGAGAAACCATCACAATTTTCGCAAGTCTGACACTCGAAACCAATAACTACTATGGCCTAGGGGAAAAGTAAACACACCATTGTAATCGGGCGAGTTTCTGCTTTCAGATGCAACAGGAATTTCTCGAGTTCGTCAATCCGTTCGCGAGATATGGGAGGTTGAAATTAAGGAATGGTTGAGAAACCATCAAAATTTTCGCAAGCCTGATACTCGAAACCAATAACTACTATGGCCTAGGGGAAAAGTAAACACACCATTGTAATCGGGCGAGTTTCTGCTTTCAGATGCAACAGGAATTTCTAGAGTTCGTCAATCCGTTCGTGAGATATGGGAGTTTGAAGTTAAGGAATGGTTGAGAAACCGTCAAAATTTTGGCAAGTCTGATACTCGAAACCAATAACTATAATGGCCTAGGGGAAAAACACACATATCTTTGTAATCGGGCGAGTTTCTACTTTCAGATGCAACAGGAATTTCTCGAGTTCGTCAATCCGTTCGCGAGATATGTGAGTTTGAAATTAAGGAATGGTTGAGAAAACATCAAAATTTTCGCAAGTCTGATACTCGAAACCAATAACTACAATGGCTTAGGGGAAAAACACACATATCTTTGTAATCGGGCGAGTTTCTACTTTCAGATGCAACAGGAATTTCTCGAGTTCGTCAATCCGTTCGCGAGATATGGGAGTTTGAAGTTAAGGAATGGTTGAGAAACCATCAAAATTCTCGCAATTCTTTTACTCGAAACCAATAACTACAAAGGCCTAGGGGAAAAATACACATACCTTTGTAATCGCGCGAGTTTCGACTTTTAGATGCAATAGGAATTTCTCGAGTTCGTCAATCCGTTCGCGAGATATGGGAGTTAGAAGTTAAGGAATCGTTGAGAAACCATCACAATTTTCGCAAGTCTGACACTCGAAACCAATAACTACTATGGCCTAGGGGAAAAGTAAACACACCATTGTAATCGGGCGAGTTTCTGCTTTCAGATGCAACAGGAATTTCTCGAGTTCGTCAATCCGTTCGCGAGATATGGGTGTTTGAAATTAAGGAATGGTTGAGAAACCATCAAAATTTTCGCAAGTCTGATACTCGAAACCAATAACTACAATGGCTTAGGGGAAAAACACACATATCTTTGTAATCGGGCGAGTTTCTACTTTCAGATGCAACAGGAATTTCTCGAGTTCGTCAATCCGTTCGCGAGATATGGGAGTTTGAAGTTAAGGAATGGTTGAGAAACCATCAAAATTCTCGCAATTCTTTTACTCGAAACCAATAACTACAAAGGCCTAGGGGAAAAATACACATACCTTTGTAATCGCGCGAGTTTCCACTTTCAGATGTAACAGGAATTTTTCGAGTTCGTCAATCCGTTCGCGAGATATGGGAGTTTGAAGTTAAGGAATCGTTGAGAAACAATCACAATTTTCGCAAGTCTGACACTCGAAACCAATAAATACTATGGCCTAGGGGAAAAGTAAACACACCATTGTAATCGGGCGAGTTTCTGCTTTCAGATGCAACAGGAATTTCTCGAGTTCGTCAATCCGTTCGTGAGATATGGGAGTTTGAAATTAAGGAATGGCTGAGAAACCATCAAAATTTTCGCAAGTCTGATACTCGAAACCAATAACTACTATGGCCTAGGGCAAAAATACACATACCGTTGTAATCGGACGCGTTTCTACTTTCAGATGCAACAGAATTTCTCGAGTTCGTCAATCCGTTCGCGAGATATGGGAGTTCGAAGTTAAGGAATGGTTGAGAAACCATCAAAATTCTCGCAATTCTTTTACTCGAAACCAATAACTACAAAGGCCTAGGGGAAAAATACACATACCTTTGTAATCGCGCGAGTTTCCACTTTCAGATGTAACAGGAATTTTTCGAGTTCGTCAATCCGTTCGCGAGATATGGGAGTTTGAAGTTAAGGAATCGTTGAGAAACAATCACAATTTTCGCAAGTCTGACACTCGAAACCAATAAATACTATGGCCTAGGGGAAAAGTAAACACACCATTGTAATCGGGCGAGTTTCTGCTTTCAGATGCAACAGGAATTTCTCGAGTTCGTCAATCCGTTCGTGAGATATGGGAGTTTGAAATTAAGGAATGGCTGAGAAACCATCAAAATTTTCGCAAGTCTGATACTCGAAACCAATAACTACAATGGCTTAGGGGAAAAACACACATATCTTTGTAATCGGGCGAGTTTCTACTTTCAGATGCAACAGGAATTTCTCGAGTTCGTCAATCCGTTCGCGAGATATGGGAGTTTGAAGTTAAGGAATCGTTGAGAAACCATCAAAATTCTCGCAATTCTTTTACTCGAAACCAATAACTACAAAGGCCTAGGGGAAAAATACACATACCTTTGTAATCGCGCGAGTTTCCACTTTCAGATGCAACAGGAATTTCTCGAGTTCGTCAATCCGTTCGCGAGATATGGGAGTTTGAAGTTAAGGAATCGTTGAGAAACCATCACAATTTTCGCAAGTCTGATACTCGAAACCAATAACTACTATGGCCTAGGGGAAAAGTGCACACACCATTGTAATCGGGCGAGTTTCTGCTTTCAGATGCAACAGGAATTTCTCGAGTTCGTCAATCCGTTCGTGAGATATGGGAGTTTGAAATTAAGGAATGGCTGAGAATCCATCAAAATTTTCGCAAGTCTGATACTCGAAACCAATAACTACAATGGCTTAGGGGAAAAACACACATATCATTGTAATCGGGCGAGTTTCTACTTTCAGATGCAACAGGAATTTCTCGAGTTCGACAATCCGTTCGCGAGATATGGGAGTTTGAAGTTAAGGAATGGTTGAGAAACCATCAAAATTCTCGCAATTCTTTTACTCGAAACCAATAACTACAAAGGCCTAGGGGAAAAACACACATATCTTTGTAATCGGGCGAGTTTCTACTTTCAGATGCAACAGGAATTTCTCGAGTTCGTCAATCCGTTCGCGAGATATGGGAGTTTGAAGTTAAGGAATGGTTGAGAAACCATCAAAATTCTCGCAATTCTTTTACTCGAAACCAATAACTACAAAGGCCTAGGGGAAAAATACACATACCTTTGTAATCGCGCGAGTTTCCACTTTCAGATGCAACAGGAATTTCTCGAGTTCGTCAATCCGTTCGCGAGATATGGGAGTTTGAAGTTAAGGAATCGTTGAGAAACCATCACAATTTTCGCAAGTCTGACACTCGAAACCAATAACTACTATGGCCTAGGGGAAAAGTAAACACACCATTGTAATCGGGCGAGTTTCTGCTTTCAGATGCAACAGGAATTTCTCGAGTTCGTCAATCCGTTCGCGAGATATGTGAGTTTGAAATTAAGGAATGGTTGAGAAAACATCAAAATTTTCGCAAGTCTGATACTCGAAACCAATAACTACAATGGCTTAGGGGAAAAACACACATATCTTTGTAATCGGGCGAGTTTCTACTTTCAGATGCAACAGGAATTTCTCGAGTTCGTCAATCCGTTCGCGAGATATGGGAGTTTGAAGTTAAGGAATGGTTGAGAAACCATCAAAATTCTCGCAATTCTTTTACTCGAAACCAATAACTACAAAGGCCTAGGGGAAAAATACACATACCTTTGTAATCGCGCGAGTTTCCACTTTTAGATGCAACAGGAATTTCTCGAGTTCGTCAATCCGTTCGCGAGATATGGGAGTTTGAAATTAAGGAATGGTTGAGAAACCGTCAAAATTTTGGCAAGTCTGATACTCGAAACCAATAACTACAATGGCCTAGGGGAAAAACACACATATCTTTGTAATCGGGCGAGTTTCTACTTTCAGATGCAACAGGAATTTCTCGAGTTCGTCAATCCGTTCGCGAGATATGTGAGTTTGAAATTAAGGAATCGTTGAGAAACCATCACAATTTTCGCAAGTCTGACACTCGAAACCAATAACTACTATGGCCTAGGGGAAAAGTAAACACACCATTGTAATCGGGCGAGTTTCTGCTTTCAGATGCAACAGGAATTTCTCGAGTTCGTCAATCCGTTCGCGAGATATGGGTGTTTGAAATTAAGGAATGGTTGAGAAACCATCAAAATTTTCGCAAGTCTGATACTCGAAACCAATAACTACAATGGCTTAGGGGAAAAACACACATATCTTTGTAATCGGGCGAGTTTCTACTTTCAGATGCAACAGGAATTTCTCGAGTTCGTCAATCCGTTCGCGAGATATGGGAGTTTGAAGTTAAGGAATGGTTGAGAAACCATCAAAATTCTCGCAATTCTTTTACTCGAAACCAATAACTACAAAGGCCTAGGGGAAAAATACACATACCTTTGTAATCGCGCGAGTTTCCACTTTCAGATGTAACAGGAATTTTTCGAGTTCGTCAATCCGTTCGCGAGATATGGGAGTTTGAAGTTAAGGAATCGTTGAGAAACAATCACAATTTTCGCAAGTCTGACACTCGAAACCAGTAAATACTATGGCCTAGGGGAAAAGTAAACACACCATTGTAATCGGGCGAGTTTCTGCTTTCAGATGCAACAGGAATTTCTCGAGTTCGTCAATCCGTTCGTGAGATATGGGAGTTTGAAATTAAGGAATGGCTGAGAAACCATCAAAATTTTCGCAAGTCTGATACTCGAAACCAATAACTACAATGGCTTAGGGGAAAAACACACATATCTTTGTAATCGGGCGAGTTTCTACTTTCAGATGCAACAGGAATTTCTCGAGTTCGTCAATCCGTTCGCGAGATATGGGAGTTTGAAGTTAAGGAATCGTTGAGAAACCATCAAAGTTTTGGCAAGTCTGATACTCGAAACCAATAACTACAATGGCCTAGGGGAAAAACACACATATCTTTGTAATCGGGCGAGTTTCTACTTTCAGATGCAACAGGAATTTCTCGAGTTCGTCAATCCGTTCGCGAGATATGGGAGTTTGAAATTAAGGAGTGGTTGAGAAACCATCAAAATTTTCGCAAGTCTGATACTCGAAACCAATAACTATAATGGCTTAGGTGAAAAACACACATATCTTTGTAATCGGGCGAGTTTCTACTTTCAGATGCAACAGGAATTTCTCGAGTTCGTCAATCCGTTCGCGAGATATGGGAGTTTGAAGTAAAGAAATGGTTGAGAAACCATCAAAATTCTCGCAATTCTTTTACTCGTAACCAATAACTACAAAGGCCTAGGGGAAAAATACACATACCTTTGTAATCGCGCGAGTTTCCACTTTCAGATGCAACAGGAATTTCTCGAGTTCGTCAATCCGTTCGCGAGATATGGGACTTTGAAGTTAAGGAATGGTTGAGAAACCATCAAAATTTTCGCAAGTCTGATACTCGAAACCAATAACTACAATGCCTTAGGGGAAAAACACACATATCTTTGTAATCGGGCGAGTTTCTACTTTCAGATGCAACAGGAATTTCTCGAGTTCGTCAATCCGTTCGCGAGATATAGGAGTTTAAAGTTAAGGAATGGTTGAGAAACCATCAAAGTTCTTGCAATTCTTTTACTCGAAACAAATAACTACGAAGGCCTAGGGGAAAAATACGCATACCTTTGTAATCGCGCGTGTTTCCACTTTCAGATGCAACAGGAATTTCTCGAGTTCGTCAATCCGTTCGCGAGATATGGGAGTTTGAAGTTAAGGAATCGTTGAGAAACCATCACAATTTTCGCAAGTCTGATACTCGAAACCAATAACTACTATGGCCTAGGGGAAAAGTACACACACCATTGTAATCGGGCGAGTTTCTGCTTTCAGATGCAACAGGAATTTCTCGAGTTCGTCAATCCGTTCGTGAGATATGGGAGTTTGAAATTAAGGAATGGCTGAGAAACCATCAAAATTTTCGCAAGTCTGATACACGAAACCAATAACTACAATGGCTTAGGGGAAAAACACACATATCTTTGTAATCGGGCGAGTTTCTACTTTCAGATGCAACAGGAATTTCTCGAGTTCGTCAATCCGTTCGCGAGATATGGGAGTTTGAAGTTAAGGAATGGTTGAGAAACCATCAAAATTCTCGCAATTCTTTTACTCGAAACCAATAACTACAAAGGCCTAGGGGAAAAATACACATACCTTTGTAATCGCGCGAGTTTCCACTTTCAGATGTAACAGGAATTTTTCGAGTTCGTCAATCCGTTCGCGAGATATGGGAGTTTGAAGTTAAGGAATCGTTGAGAAACAATCACAATTTTCGCAAGTCTGACACTCGAAACCAGTAAATACTATGGCCTAGGGGAAAAGTAAACACACCATTGTAATCGGGCGAGTTTCTGCTTTCAGATGCAACAGGAATTTCTCGAGTTCGTCAATCCGTTCGTGAGATATGGGAGTTTGAAATTAAGGAATGGCTGAGAAACCATCAAAATTTTCGCAAGTCTGATACTCGAAACCAATAACTACAATGGCTTAGGGGAAAAACACACATATCTTTGTAATCGGGCGAGTTTCTACTTTCAGATGCAACAGGAATTTCTCGAGTTCGTCAATCCGTTCGCGAGATATGGGAGTTTGAAGTTAAGGAATCGTTGAGAAACCATCAAAGTTTTGGCAAGTCTGATACTCGAAACCAATAACTACAATGGCCTAGGGGAAAAACACACATATCTTTGTAATCGGGCGAGTTTCTACTTTCAGATGCAACAGGAATTTCTCGAGTTCGTCAATCCGTTCGCGAGATATGGGAGTTTGAAATTAAGGAGTGGTTGAGAAACCATCAAAATTTTCGCAAGTCTGATACTCGAAACCAATAACTATAATGGCTTAGGTGAAAAACACACATATCTTTGTAATCGGGCGAGTTTCTACTTTCAGATGCAACAGGAATTTCTCGAGTTCGTCAATCCGTTCGCGAGATATGGGAGTTTGAAGTAAAGAAATGGTTGAGAAACCATCAAAATTCTCGCAATTCTTTTACTCGTAACCAATAACTACAAAGGCCTAGGGGAAAAATACACATACCTTTGTAATCGCGCGAGTTTCCACTTTCAGATGCAACAGGAATTTCTCGAGTTCGTCAATCCGTTCGCGAGATATGGGACTTTGAAGTTAAGGAATGGTTGAGAAACCATCAAAATTTTCGCAAGTCTGATACTCGAAACCAATAACTACAATGCCTTAGGGGAAAAACACACATATCTTTGTAATCGGGCGAGTTTCTACTTTCAGATGCAACAGGAATTTCTCGAGTTCGTCAATCCGTTCGCGAGATATAGGAGTTTAAAGTTAAGGAATGGTTGAGAAACCATCAAAGTTCTTGCAATTCTTTTACTCGAAACAAATAACTACGAAGGCCTAGGGGAAAAATACGCATACCTTTGTAATCGCGCGTGTTTCCACTTTCAGATGCAACAGGAATTTCTCGAGTTCGTCAATCCGTTCGCGAGATATGGGAGTTTGAAGTTAAGGAATCGTTGAGAAACCATCACAATTTTCGCAAGTCTGATACTCGAAACCAATAACTACTATGGCCTAGGGGAAAAGTACACACACCATTGTAATCGGGCGAGTTTCTGCTTTCAGATGCAACAGGAATTTCTCGAGTTCGTCAATCCGTTCGTGAGATATGGGAGTTTGAAATTAAGGAATGGCTGAGAAACCATCAAAATTTTCGCAAGTCTGATACACGAAACCAATAACTACAATGGCTTAGGGGAAAAACACACATATCTTTGTAATCGGGCGAGTTTCTACTTTCAGATGCAACAGGAATTTCTCGAGTTCGTCAATCCGTTCGCGAGATATGGGAGTTTGAAGTTAAGGAATGGTTGAGAAACCATCAAAATTCTCGCAATTCTTTTACTCGAAACCAATAACTACAAAGGCCTAGGGGAAAAATACACATACCTTTGTAATCGCGCGAGTTTCCACTTTCAGATGTAACAGGAATTTTTCGAGTTCGTCAATCCGTTCGCGAGATATGGGAGTTTGAAGTTAAGGAATCGTTGAGAAACAATCACAATTTTCGCAAGTCTGACACTCGAAACCAATAAATACTATGGCCTAGGGGAAAAGTAAACACACCATTGTAATCGGGCGAGTTTCTGCTTTCAGATGCAACAGGAATTGCTCGAGTTCGTCAATCCGTTCGCGAGATATGGGAGTTTGAAGTTAAGGAATCGTTGAGAAACCATCAAAGTTTTGGCAAGTCTGATACTCGAAACCAATAACTACAATGGCCTAGGGGAAAAACACACATATCTTTGTAATCGGGCGAGTTTCTACTTTCAGATGCAACAGGAATTTCTCGAGTTCGTCAATCCGTTCGCGAGATATGGGAGTTTGAAATTAAGGAGTGGTTGAGAAACCATCAAAATTTTCGCAAGTCTGATACTCGAAACCAATAACTATAATGGCTTAGGTGAAAAACACACATATCTTTGTAATCGGGCGAGTTTCTACTTTCAGATGCAACAGGAATTTCTCGAGTTCGTCAATCCGTTCGCGAGATATGGGAGTTTGAAGTAAAGAAATGGTTGAGAAACCATCAAAATTCTCGCAATTCTTTTACTCGTAACCAATAACTACAAAGGCCTAGGGGAAAAATACACATACCTTTGTATTAGCGCGAGTTTCCACTTTCAGATGCAACAGGAATTTCTCGAGTTCGTCAATCCGTTCGCGAGATATGGGAGTTTGAAGTTAAGGAATGGTTGAGAAACCATCAAAATTTTCGCAAGTCTGATACTCGAAACCAATAACTACAATGGCTTAGGGGAAAAACACACATATCTTTGTAATCGGGCGAGTTTCTACTTTCAGATGCAACAGGAATTTCTCGAGTTCGTCAATCCGTTCGCGAGAAATGGGAGTTTAAAGTTTAGGAATGGTTGAGAAACCATCAAAGTTCTTGCAATTCTTTTACTCGAAACCAATAACTACGAAGGCCTAGGGGAAAAATACACATACCTTTGTAATCGCGCGAGTATCCACTTTCAGATGCAACAGGAATTTCTCGAGTTCGTCAATCCGTTCGCGAGATATGGGAGTTTGAAGTTAAGGAATCGTTGAGAAACCATCACAATTTTCGCAAGTCTGATACTCGAAACCAATAACTACTATGGCCTAGGGGAAAAGTACACACACCATTGTAATCGGGCGAGTTTCTGCTTTCAGATGCAACTGGAATTTCTCGAGTTCGTCAAACCGTTCGTGAGATATGGGAGTTTGAAATTAAGGAATGGCTGAGAAACCATCAAAATTTTCGCAAGTCTGATACTCGAAACCAATAACTACAATGGCTTAGGGGAAAAACACACATATCTTTGTAATCGGGCGAGTTTCTACTTTCAGATGCAACAGGAATTTCTCGAGTTCGTCAATCCGTTCGCGAGATATGGGAGTTTGAAGTTAAGGAATCGTTGAGAAACCATCACAATTTTCGCAAGTCTGACACTCGAAACCAATAACTACTATGACCTAGGGGAAAAGTAAACACACCATTGTAATCGGGCGAGTTCCTGCTTTCAGATGCAACAGGAATTTCTCGAGTTCGTCAATCCGTTCGCGAGATATGGGAGTTTGAAATTAAGGAATGGTTGAGAAACCATCAAAATTTTCGCAAGTCTGATACTCGTAACCAATAACTACAAAGGCCTAGGGGAAAAATACACATACCGTTGTAATCGGGCGAGTTTCTACATTCAGATGCAACAGGAATTTCTCGATTTCGTAAATCCGTTCGCGAGATATGGGAGTTTGAAGTTATGGAATCGTTGAGAAACCATCACAATTTTCGCAAGTCTGATACTCGAAACCAATAACTACTATGGCCTAGGGGAAAAGTAAACACACCATCGTAATCGGGCGAGTTTCTGCTTTCAGATGCAACAGGAATTTCCCGAGTTCGTCAATCCGTTCGCGAGATATGGGAGTTTGAAGTTAAGGAATCGTTGAGAAACCATCACAATTTTCGCAAGTCTGATACTCGAAACCAATAACTACAATGCCTTAGGGGAAAAACACACATATCTTTGTAATCGGGCGAGTTTCTACTTTCAGATGCAACAGGAATTTCTCGAGTTCGTCAATCCGTTCGCGAGATATGGGAGTTTGAAGTTAAGGAATGGTTGAGAAACCATCAAAATTCTCGCAATTCTTTTACTCGAAACCAATAACTACAAAGGCCTAGGGGAAAAATACACATACCTTTGTAATCGCGCGAGTTTCCACTTTCAGATGCAACAGGAATTTCTCGAGTTCGTCAATCCGTTCGCGAGATATGGGAGTTTGAAGTTAAGGAATCGTTGAGAAACCATCACAATTTTCGCAAGTCTGACACTCGAAACCAATAACTACTATGGCCTAGGGGAAAAGTAAACACACCATTGTAATCGGGCGAGTTTCTGCTTTCAGATGCAACAGGAGTTTCTAGAGTTCGTCAATCCGTTCGTGAGATATGGGAGTTTGAAGTTAAGGAATGGATGAGAAACCGTCAAAATTTTGGCAAGTCTGATACTCGAAACCAATAACTACAATGGCCTAGGGGAAAAACACACATATCTTTGTAATCGGGCGAGTTTCTACTTTCAGATGCAACAGGAATTTCTCGAGTTCGTCAATCCGTTCGCGAGATATGGGAGTTTGAAATTAAGGAATGGTTGAGAAACCATCAAAATTTTCGCAAGTCTGATACTCGAAACCAATAACTACAATGGCTTAGGGGAAAAACACACATATCTTTGTAATCGGGCGAGTTTCTACTTTCGGATGCAACAGGAATTTCTCGAGTTCGTCAATCCGTTCGCGAGATATGGGAGTTTGAAGTTAATGAATGGTTGAGAAACCATCAAAATTCTCGCAATTCTTTTACTCGAAACCAATAACTACAAAGGCCTAGGGGAAAAATACACATACCTTTGTAATCGCGCGAGTTTCCACTTTTAGATGCAACAGGAATTTCTCGAGTTCGTCAATCCGTTCGCGAGATATGGGGGTTTGAAGTTAAGGAATCGTTGAGAAACCATCACAATTTTCGCAAGTCTGATACTCGAAACCAATAACTACAATGCCTTAGGGGAAAAACACACATATCTTTGTAATCGGGCGAGTTTCTACTTTCAGATGCAACAGAAATTTCTCGAGTTCGTCAATCCGTTTGCGAGATATGGGAGTTTGAAATTAAGGAATAGTTGAGAAACCATCAAAATTTTCGCAAGTCTGATACTCGAACCAATAACTACAATGCCTTAGGGGAAAAACACACATATCTTTGTAATCGGGCGAGTTTCTACTTTCAGATGCAACAGGAATTTCTCGAGTTCGTCAATCCGTTCGCGAGATATGGGAGTTTGAAGTTAAGGAATGGTTGAGAAACCATCAAAATTCTTGCAATTCTTTTACTCGAAACCAATAACTACAAAGGCCTAGGGGAAAAATACACATACCTTTGTAATCGAGCGAGTTTCCACTTTCAGATTGAACAGGAATTTCTCGAGTTCGTCAATCCGTTCGCGAGATATGGGAGTTTGAAGTTAAGGAATCGTTGAGAAACCATCACAATTTTCGCAAGTCTGACACTCGAAACCAATAACTACTATGACCTAGGGGAAAAATACACATACCGTTGTAATCGGGCGAGTTTCTACATTCAGATGCAACAGGAATTTCTCGATTTCGTAAATCCGTTCGCGAGATATGGGAGTTTGAAGTTATGGAATCGTTGAGAAACCATCACAATTTTCGCAAGTCTGATACTCGAAACCAATAACTACTATGGCCTAGGGGAAAAGTACACACACCATTGTAATCGGGCGAGTTTCTGCTTTCAGATGCAACAGGAATTTCTCGAGTTGGTCAATCCGTTCGTGAGATATGGGAGTTTTGAAATTAAGGAATGGCTGAGAAACCATCAAAATTTTCGCAAGTCTGATACTCGAAACCAATAACTACAATGGCTTAGGGGAAGAACGCACATATCTTTGTAATCGGGCGAGTTTCTACTTTCAGATGCAACAGGAATTTCTCGAGTTCGTCAATCCGTTCGCGAGATATGGGAGTTTGAAGTTAAGGAATCGTTGAGAAACCATCACAATTTTCGCAAGTCTGACACTCGAAACCAATAACTACTATGGCCTAGGGGAAAAGTAAACACACCATTGTAATCGGGCGAGTTTCTGCTTTCAGATGCAACAGGAGTTTCTAGAGTTCGTCAATCCGTTCGTGAGATATGGGAGTTTGAAGTTAAGGAATGGATGAGAAACCGTCAAAATTTTGGCAAGTCTGATACTCGAAACCAATAACTACAATGGCCTAGGGGAAAAACACACATATCTTTGTAATCGGGCGAGTTTCTACTTTCAGATGCAACAGGAATTTCTCGAGTTCGTCAATCCGTTCGCGAGATATGGGAGTTTGAAATTAAGGAATGGTTGAGAAACCATCAAAATTTTCGCAAGTCTGATACTCGAAACCAATAACTACAATGGCTTAGGGGAAAAACACACATATCTTTGTAATCGGGCGAGTTTCTACTTTCGGATGCAACAGGAATTTCTCGAGTTCGTCAATCCGTTCGCGAGATATGGGAGTTTGAAGTTAATGAATGGTTGAGAAACCATCAAAATTCTCGCAATTCTTTTACTCGAAACCAATAACTACAAAGGCCTAGGGGAAAAATACACATACCTTTGTAATCGCGCGAGTTTCCACTTTTAGATGCAACAGGAATTTCTCGAGTTCGTCAATCCGTTCGCGAGATATGGGGGTTTGAAGTTAAGGAATCGTTGAGAAACCATCACAATTTTCGCAAGTCTGATACTCGAAACCAATAACTACAATGCCTTAGGGGAAAAACACACATATCTTTGTAATCGGGCGAGTTTCTACTTTCAGATGCAACAGAAATTTCTCGAGTTCGTCAATCCGTTTGCGAGATATGGGAGTTTGAAATTAAGGAATAGTTGAGAAACCATCAAAATTTTCGCAAGTCTGATACTCGAACCAATAACTACAATGCCTTAGGGGAAAAACACACATATCTTTGTAATCGGGCGAGTTTCTACTTTCAGATGCAACAGGAATTTCTCGAGTTCGTCAATCCGTTCGCGAGATATGGGAGTTTGAAGTTAAGGAATGGTTGAGAAACCATCAAAATTCTTGCAATTCTTTTACTCGAAACCAATAACTACAAAGGCCTAGGGGAAAAATACACATACCTTTGTAATCGAGCGAGTTTCCACTTTCAGATTGAACAGGAATTTCTCGAGTTCGTCAATCCGTTCGCGAGATATGGGAGTTTGAAGTTAAGGAATCGTTGAGAAACCATCACAATTTTCGCAAGTCTGACACTCGAAACCAATAACTACTATGACCTAGGGGAAAAATACACATACCGTTGTAATCGGGCGAGTTTCTACATTCAGATGCAACAGGAATTTCTCGATTTCGTAAATCCGTTCGCGAGATATGGGAGTTTGAAGTTATGGAATCGTTGAGAAACCATCACAATTTTCGCAAGTCTGATACTCGAAACCAATAACTACTATGGCCTAGGGGAAAAGTACACACACCATTGTAATCGGGCGAGTTTCTGCTTTCAGATGCAACAGGAATTTCTCGAGTTGGTCAATCCGTTCGTGAGATATGGGAGTTTTGAAATTAAGGAATGGCTGAGAAACCATCAAAATTTTCGCAAGTCTGATACTCGAAACCAATAACTACAATGGCTTAGGGGAAGAACGCACATATCTTTGTAATCGGGCGAGTTTCTACTTTCAGATGCAACAGGAATTTCTCGAGTTCGTCAATCCGTTCGCGAGATATGGGAGTTTGAAGTTAAGGAATGGTTGAGAAACCATCAAAATTCTCGCAATTCTTTTACTCGAAACCAATAACTACAAAGGCCTAGGGGAAAAATACACATACCTTTGTAATCGCGCGAGTTTCCAATTTCAGATGCAACAGGAATTTCTCGAGTTCGTCAATCCGTTCGCGAGGTATGGGAGTTTGAAGTTAAGGAATCGTTGAGAAACCATCAAAATTTTCGCAAGTCTGATACTCGTAACCAATAACTACAAAGGCCTAGGGGAAAAATACACATACCGTTGTAATCGGGCGAGTTTCTACATTCAGATGCAACAGGAGTTTCTAGAGTTCGTCAATCCGTTCGTGAGATATGGGAGTTTGAAGTTAAGGAATGGATGAGAAACCGTCAAAATTTTGGCAAGTCTGATACTCGAAACCAATAACTACAATGGCCTAGGGGAAAAACACACATATCTTTGTAATCGGGCGAGTTTCTACTTTCAGATGCAACAGGAATTTCTCGAGTTCGTCAATCCGTTCGCGAGATATGGGAGTTTGAAATTAAGGAATGGTTGAGAAACCATCAAAATTTTCGCAAGTCTGATACTCGAAACCAATAACTACAATGGCTTAGGGGAAAAACACACATATCTTTGTAATCGGGCGAGTTTCTACTTTCGGATGCAACAGGAATTTCTCGAGTTCGTCAATCCGTTCGCGAGATATGGGAGTTTGAAGTTAATGAATGGTTGAGAAACCATCAAAATTCTCGCAATTCTTTTACTCGAAACCAATAACTACAAAGGCCTAGGGGAAAAATACACATACCTTTGTAATCGCGCGAGTTTCCACTTTTAGATGCAACAGGAATTTCTCGAGTTCGTCAATCCGTTCGCGAGATATGGGGGTTTGAAGTTAAGGAATCGTTGAGAAACCATCACAATTTTCGCAAGTCTGATACTCGAAACCAATAACTACAATGCCTTAGGGGAAAAACACACATATCTTTGTAATCGGGCGAGTTTCTACTTTCAGATGCAACAGAAATTTCTCGAGTTCGTCAATCCGTTCGCGAGATATGGGAGTTTGAAATTAAGGAATAGTTGAGAAACCATCAAAATTTTCGCAAGTCTGATACTCGAACCAATAACTACAATGCCTTAGGGGAAAAACACACATATCTTTGTAATCGGGCGAGTTTCTACTTTCAGATGCAACAGGAATTTCTCGAGTTCGTCAATCCGTTCGCGAGATATGGGAGTTTGAAGTTAAGGAATGGTTGAGAAACCATCAAAATTTTCGCAAGTCTGATACTCGAAACCAATAACTACAATGGCCTAGGGGAAAAGTACACACACCATTGTAATCGGGCGAGTTTCTGCTTTCAGATGCAACAGGAATTTCTCGAGTTGGTCAATCCGTTCGTGAGATATGGGAGTTTTGAAATTAAGGAATGGCTGAGAAACCATCAAAATTTTCGCAAGTCTGATACTCGAAACCAATAACTACAATGGCTTAGGGGAAGAACGCACATATCTTTGTAATCGGGCGAGTTTCTACTTTCAGATGCAACAGGAATTTCTCGAGTTCGTCAATCCGTTCGCGAGATATGGGAGTTTGAAGTTAAGGAATGGTTGAGAAACCATCAAAATTCTCGCAATTCTTTTACTCGAAACCAATAACTACAAAGGCCTAGGGGAAAAATACACATACCTTTGTAATCGCGCGAGTTTCCAATTTCAGATGCAACAGGAATTTCTCGAGTTCGTCAATCCGTTCGCGAGATATGGGAGTTTGAAGTTAAGGAATCGTTGAGAAACCATCAAAATTTTCGCAAGTCTGATACTCGTAACCAATAACTACAAAGGCCTAGGGGAAAAATACACATACCGTTGTAATCGGGCGAGTTTCTACATTCAGATGCAACAGGAATTTCTCGATTTCGTAAATCCGTTCGCGAGATATGGGAGTTTGAAGTTATGGAATCGTTGAGAAACCATCACAATTTTCGCAAGTCTGATACTCGAAACCAATAACTACTATGGCCTAGGGGAAAAGTAAACACACCATCGTAATCGGGCGAGTTTCTGCTTTCAGATGCAACAGGAATTTCCCGAGTTCGTCAATCCGTTCGCGAGATATGGGAGTTTGAAGTTAAGGAATCGTTGAGAAACCATCACAATTTTCGCAAGTCTGATACTCGAAACCAATAACTACAATGCCTTAGGGGAAAAACACACATATCTTTGTAATCGGGCGAGTTTCTACTTTCAGATGCAACAGGAATTTCTCGAGTTCGTCAATCCGTTCGCGAGATATGGGAGTTTGAAGTTAAGGAATGGTTGAGAAACCATCAAAATTCTCGCAATTCTTTTACTCGAAACCAATAACTACAAAGGCCTAGGGGAAAAATACACATACCTTTGTAATCGCGCGAGTTTCCACTTTCAGATGCAACAGGAATTTCTCGAGTTCGTCAATCCGTTCGCGAGATATGGGAGTTTGAAGTTAAGGAATCGTTGAGAAACCATCACAATTTTCGCAAGTCTGACACTCGAAACCAATAACTACTATGGCCTAGGGGAAAAGTAAACACACCATTGTAATCGGGCGAGTTTCTGCTTTCAGATGCAACAGGAGTTTCTAGAGTTCGTCAATCCGTTCGTGAGATATGGGAGTTTGAAGTTAAGGAATGGATGAGAAACCGTCAAAATTTTGGCAAGTCTGATACTCGAAACCAATAACTACAATGGCCTAGGGGAAAAACACACATATCTTTGTAATCGGGCGAGTTTCTACTTTCAGATGCAACAGGAATTTCTCGAGTTCGTCAATCCGTTCGCGAGATATGGGAGTTTGAAATTAAGGAATGGTTGAGAAACCATCAAAATTTTCGCAAGTCTGATACTCGAAACCAATAACTACAATGGCTTAGGGGAAAAACACACATATCTTTGTAATCGGGCGAGTTTCTACTTTCGGATGCAACAGGAATTTCTCGAGTTCGTCAATCCGTTCGCGAGATATGGGAGTTTGAAGTTAATGAATGGTTGAGAAACCATCAAAATTCTCGCAATTCTTTTACTCGAAACCAATAACTACAAAGGCCTAGGGGAAAAATACACATACCTTTGTAATCGCGCGAGTTTCCACTTTTAGATGCAACAGGAATTTCTCGAGTTCGTCAATCCGTTCGCGAGATATGGGGGTTTGAAGTTAAGGAATCGTTGAGAAACCATCACAATTTTCGCAAGTCTGATACTCGAAACCAATAACTACAATGCCTTAGGGGAAAAACACACATATCTTTGTAATCGGGCGAGTTTCTACTTTCAGATGCAACAGAAATTTCTCGAGTTCGTCAATCCGTTCGCGAGATATGGGAGTTTGAAATTAAGGAATAGTTGAGAAACCATCAAAATTTTCGCAAGTCTGATACTCGAACCAATAACTACAATGCCTTAGGGGAAAAACACACATATCTTTGTAATCGGGCGAGTTTCTACTTTCAGATGCAACAGGAATTTCTCGAGTTCGTCAATCCGTTCGCGAGATATGGGAGTTTGAAGTTAAGGAATGGTTGAGAAACCATCAAAATTTTCGCAAGTCTGATACTCGAAACCAATAACTACAATGGCCTAGGGGAAAAGTACACACACCATTGTAATCGGGCGAGTTTCTGCTTTCAGATGCAACAGGAATTTCTCGAGTTGGTCAATCCGTTCGTGAGATATGGGAGTTTTGAAATTAAGGAATGGCTGAGAAACCATCAAAATTTTCGCAAGTCTGATACTCGAAACCAATAACTACAATGGCTTAGGGGAAGAACGCACATATCTTTGTAATCGGGCGAGTTTCTACTTTCAGATGCAACAGGAATTTCTCGAGTTCGTCAATCCGTTCGCGAGATATGGGAGTTTGAAGTTAAGGAATGGTTGAGAAACCATCAAAATTCTCGCAATTCTTTTACTCGAAACCAATAACTACAAAGGCCTAGGGGAAAAATACACATACCTTTGTAATCGCGCGAGTTTCCAATTTCAGATGCAACAGGAATTTCTCGAGTTCGTCAATCCGTTCGCGAGATATGGGAGTTTGAAGTTAAGGAATCGTTGAGAAACCATCAAAATTTTCGCAAGTCTGATACTCGTAACCAATAACTACAAAGGCCTAGGGGAAAAATACACATACCGTTGTAATCGGGCGAGTTTCTACATTCAGATGCAACAGGAATTTCTCGATTTCGTAAATCCGTTCGCGAGATATGGGAGTTTGAAGTTATGGAATCGTTGAGAAACCATCACAATTTTCGCAAGTCTGATACTCGAAACCAATAACTACTATGGCCTAGGGGAAAAGTAAACACACCATCGTAATCGGGCGAGTTTCTGCTTTCAGATGCAACAGGAATTTCCCGAGTTCGTCAATCCGTTCGCGAGATATGGGAGTTTGAAGTTAAGGAATCGTTGAGAAACCATCACAATTTTCGCAAGTCTGATACTCGAAACCAATAACTACAATGCCTTAGGGGAAAAACACACATATCTTTGTAATCGGGCGAGTTTCTACTTTCAGATGCAACAGGAATTTCTCGAGTTCGTCAATCCGTTCGCGAGATATGGGAGTTTGAAGTTAAGGAATGGTTGAGAAACCATCAAAATTCTCGCAATTCTTTTACTCGAAACCAATAACTACAAAGGCCTAGGGGAAAAATACACATACCTTTGTAATCGCGCGAGTTTCCACTTTCAGATGCAACAGGAATTTCTCGAGTTCGTCAATCCGTTCGCGAGATATGGGAGTTTGAAGTTAAGGAATCGTTGAGAAACCATCACAATTTTCGCAAGTCTGACACTCGAAACCAATAACTACTATGGCCTAGGGGAAAAGTAAACACACCATTGTAATCGGGCGAGTTTCTGCTTTCAGATGCAGCAGGAGTTTCTAGAGTTCGTCAATCCGTTCGTGAGATATGGGAGTTTGAAGTTAAGGAATGGATGAGAAACCGTCAAAATTTTGGCAAGTCTGATACTCGAAACCAATAACTACAATGGCCTAGGGGAAAAACACACATATCTTTGTAATCGGGCGAGTTTCTACTTTCAGATGCAACAGGAATTTCTCGAGTTCGTCAATCCGTTCGCGAGATATGGGAGTTTGAAATTAAGGAATGGTTGAGAAACCATCAAAATTTTCGCAAGTCTGATACTCGAAACCAATAACTACAATGGCTTAGGGGAAAAACACACATATCTTTGTAATCGGGCGAGTTTCTACTTTCGGATGCAACAGGAATTTCTCGAGTTCGTCAATCCGTTCGCGAGATATGGGAGTTTGAAGTTAATGAATGGTTGAGAAACCATCAAAATTCTCGCAATTCTTTTACTCGAAACCAATAACTACAAAGGCCTAGGGGAAAAATACACATACCTTTGTAATCGCGCGAGTTTCCACTTTTAGATGCAACAGGAATTTCTCGAGTTCGTCAATCCGTTCGCGAGATATGGGGGTTTGAAGTTAAGGAATCGTTGAGAAACCATCACAATTTTCGCAAGTCTGATACTCGAAACCAATAACTACAATGCCTTAGGGGAAAAACACACATATCTTTGTAATCGGGCGAGTTTCTACTTTCAGATGCAACAGAAATTTCTCGAGTTCGTCAATCCGTTCGCGAGATATGGGAGTTTGAAATTAAGGAATAGTTGAGAAACCATCAAAATTTTCGCAAGTCTGATACTCGAACCAATAACTACAATGCCTTAGGGGAAAAACACACATATCTTTGTAATCGGGCGAGTTTCTACTTTCAGATGCAACAGGAATTTCTCGAGTTCGTCAATCCGTTCGCGAGATATGGGAGTTTGAAGTTAAGGAATAGTTGAGAAACCATCAAAATTTTCGCAAGTCTGATACTCGAACCAATAACTACAATGCCTTAGGGGAAAAACACACATATCTTTGTAATCGGGCGAGTTTCTACTTTCAGATGCAACAGGAATTTCTCGAGTTCGTCAATCCGTTCGCGAGATATGGGAGTTTGAAGTTAAGGAATGGTTGAGAAACCATCAAAATTCTTGCAATTCTTTTACTCGAAACCAATAACTACAAAGGCCTAGGGGAAAAATACACATACCTTTGTAATCGAGCGAGTTTCCACTTTCAGATGCAACAGGAATTTCTCGAGTTCGTCAATCCGTTCGCGAGATATGGGAGTTTGAAGTTAAGGAATCGTTGAGAAACCATCACAATTTTCGCAAGTCTGACACTCGAAACCAATAACTACTATGACCTAGGGGAAAAATACACATACCGTTGTAATCGGGCGAGTTTCTACATTCAGATGCAACAGGAATTTCTCGATTTCGTAAATCCGTTCGCGAGATATGGGAGTTTGAAGTTATGGAATCGTTGAGAAACCATCACAATTTTCGCAAGTCTGATACTCGAAACCAATAACTACTATGGCCTAGGGGAAAAGTACACACACCATTGTAATCGGGCGAGTTTCTGCTTTCAGATGCAACAGGAATTTCTCGAGTTGGTCAATCCGTTCGTGAGATATGGGAGTTTTGAAATTAAGGATTGGCTGAGAAACCATCAAAATTTTCGCAAGTCTGATACTCGAAACCAATAACTACAATGGCTTAGGGGAAAAACGCACATATCTTTGTAATCGGGCGAGTTTCTACTTTCAGATGCAACAGGAATTTCTCGAGTTCGTCAATCCGTTCGCGAGATATGGGAGTTTGAAGTTAAGGAATGGTTGAGAAACCATCAAAATTCTCGCAATTCTTTTACTCGAAACCAATAACTACAAAGGCCTAGGGGAAAAATACACATACCTTTGTAATCGCGCGAGTTTCCAATTTCAGATGCAACAGGAATTTCTCGAGTTCGTCAATCCGTTCGCGAGATATGGGAGTTTGAAATTAAGGAATCGTTGAGAAACCATCAAAATTTTCGCAAGTCTGATACTCGTAACCAATAACTACAAAGGCCTAGGGGAAAAATACACATACCGTTGTAATCGGGCGAGTTTCTACATTCAGATGCAACAGGAATTTCTCGATTTCGTAAATCCGTTCGCGAGATATGGGAGTTTGAAGTTATGGAATCGTTGAGAAACCATCACAATTTTCGCAAGTCTGATACTCGAAACCAATAACTACTATGGCCTAGGGGAAAAGTAAACACACCATCGTAATCGGGCGAGTTTCTGCTTTCAGATGCAACAGGAATTTCCCGAGTTCGTCAATCCGTTCGCGAGATATGGGAGTTTGAAGTTAAGGAATCGTTGAGAAACCATCACAATTTTCGCAAGTCTGATACTCGAAACCAATAACTACAATGCCTTAGGGGAAAAACACACATATCTTTGTAATCGGGCGAGTTTCTACTTTCAGATGCAACAGGAATTTCTCGAGTTCGTCAATCCGTTCGCGAGATATGGGAGTTTGAAGTTAAGGAATGGTTGAGAAACCATCAAAATTCTCGCAATTCTTTTACTCGAAACCAATAACTACAAAGGCCTAGGGTAAAAATACACATACCTTTGTAATCGCGCGAGTTTCCACTTTCAGATGCAACAGGAATTTCTCGAGTTCGTCAATCCGTTCGCGAGATATGGGAGTTTGAAGTTAAGGAATCGTTGAGAAACCATCACAATTTTCGCAAGTCTGACACTCGAAACCAATAACTACTATGGCCTAGGGGAAAAGTAAACACACCATTGTAATCGGGCGAGTTTCTGCTTTCAGATGCAACAGGAGTTTCTAGAGTTCGTCAATCCGTTCGTGAGATATGGGAGTTTGAAGTTAAGGAATGGATGAGAAACCGTCAAAATTTTGGCAAGTCTGATACTCGAAACCAATAACTACAATGGCCTAGGGGAAAAACACACATATCTTTGTAATCGGGCGAGTTTCTACTTTCAGATGCAACAGGAATTTCTCGAGTTCGTCAATCCGTTCGCGAGATATGGGAGTTTGAAATTAAGGAATGGTTGAGAAACCATCAAAATTTTCGCAAGTCTGATACTCGAAACCAATAACTACAATGGCTTAGGGGAAAAACACACATATCTTTGTAATCGGGCGAGTTTCTACTTTCGGATGCAACAGGAATTTCTCGAGTTCGTCAATCCGTTCGCGAGATATGGGAGTTTGAAGTTAATGAATGGTTGAGAAACCATCAAAATTCTCGCAATTCTTTTACTCGAAACCAATAACTACAAAGGCCTAGGGGAAAAATACACATACCTTTGTAATCGCGCGAGTTTCCACTTTTAGATGCAACAGGAATTTCTCGAGTTCGTCAATCCGTTCGCGAGATATGGGGGTTTGAAGTTAAGGAATCGTTGAGAAACCATCACAATTTTCGCAAGTCTGATACTCGAAACCAATAACTACAATGCCTTAGGGGAAAAACACACATATCTTTGTAATCGGGCGAGTTTCTACTTTCAGATGCAACAGAAATTTCTCGAGTTCGTCAATCCGTTCGCGAGATATGGGAGTTTGAAATTAAGGAATAGTTGAGAAACCATCAAAATTTTCGCAAGTCTGATACTCGAACCAATAACTACAATGCCTCAGGGGAAAAACACACATATCTTTGTAATCGGGCGAGTTTCTACTTTCAGATGCAACAGGAATTTCTCGAGTTCGTCAATCCGTTCGCGAGATATGGGAGTTTGAAGTTAAGGAATGGTTGAGAAACCATCAAAATTCTTGCAATTCTTTTACTCGAAACCAATAACTACAAAGGCCTAGGGGAAAAATACACATACCTTTGTAATCGAGCGAGTATCCACTTTCAGATGCAACAGGAATTTCTCGAGTTCGTCAATCCGTTCGCGAGATATGGGAGTTTGAAGTTAAGGAATCGTTGAGAAACCATCACAATTTTCGCAAGTCTGACACTCGAAACCAATAACTACTATGACCTAGGGGAAAAATACACATACCGTTGTAATCGGGCGAGTTTCTACATTCAGATGCAACAGGAATTTCTCGATTTCGTAAATCCGTTCGCGAGATATGGGAGTTTGAAGTTATGGAATCGTTGAGAAACCATCACAATTTTCGCAAGTCTGATACTCGAAACCAATAACTACTATGGCCTAGGGGAAAAGTACACACACCATTGTAATCGGGCGAGTTTCTGCTTTCAGATGCAACAGGAATTTCTCGAGTTGGTCAATCCGTTCGTGAGATATGGGAGTTTTGAAATTAAGGAATGGCTGAGAAACCATCAAAATTTTCGCAAGTCTGATACTCGAAACCAATAACTACAATGGCTTAGGGGAAAAACGCACATATCTTTGTAATCGGGCGAGTTTCTACTTTCAGATGCAACAGGAATTTCTCGAGTTCGTCAATCCGTTCGCGAGATATGGGAGTTTGAAGTTAAGGAATGGTTGAGAAACCATCAAAATTCTCGCAATTCTTTTACTCGAAACCAATAACTACAAAGGCCTAGGGGAAAAATACACATACCTTTGTAATCGCGCGAGTTTCCAATTTCAGATGCAACAGGAATTTCTCGAGTTCGTCAATCCGTTCGCGAGATATGGGAGTTTGAAGTTAAGGAATCGTTGAGAAACCATCACAATTTTCGCAAGTCTGACACTCGAAACCAATAACTACTATGGCCTAGGGGAAAAGTAAACACACCATTGTAATCGGGCGAGTTTCTGCTTTCAGATGCAACAGGAATTTCCCGAGTTCGTCAATCCGTTCGCGAGATATGGGAGTTTGAAATTAAGGAATGGTTGAGAAACCATCAAAATTTTCGCAAGTCTGATACTCGAAACCAATAACGACAATGGCTTAGGGGGAAAACACACATATCGTTGTAATCGGGCGAGTTTCTACTTTCAGATGCAACAGGAATTTCTCGAGTTCGTCAATCCGTTCGCGAGATATGGGAGTTTGAAGTTAAGGAATGGTTGAGAAACCATCAAAATTCTCGCAATTCTTTTACTCGAAACCAATAACTACAAGGGCCTAGGGGAAAAACACACATATCTTTGTAATCGGGCGAGTTTCTACTTTCAGGTGCAACAGGAATTTCTCGAGTTCGTCAATCCGTTCGCGAGATATGGGAGTTTGAAGTTAAGGAATGGTTGAGAAACCATCAAAATTCTCGCAATTCTTTTACTCGAAACCAATAACTACGAAGGCCTAGGGAAAAAATACACATACCTTTGTAATCGCGCGAGTTTCCACTTTCAGATGCAACAGGAATTTCTCGAGTTCGTCAATCCGTTCGCGAGATATGGGAGTTTGAAGCTAAGGAATCGTTGAGAAACCATCACAATTTTCGCAAGTCTGACACTCGAAACCAATAACTACTATGGCCTAGGGGAAAAGTAAACACACCATTGTAATCGGGCGAGTTTCTGCTTTCAGATGCAACAGGAATTTCTAGAGTTCGTCAATCCGTTCGTGAGATATGGGAGTTTGAAGTTAAGGAATGGATGAGAAACCGTCAAAATTTTGGCAAGTCTGATACTCGAAACCAATAACTACAATGGCCTAGGGGAAAAACACACATATCTTTGTAATCGGTCGAGTTTCTACTTTCAGATGCAACAGGAATTTCTCGAGTTCGTCAATCCGTTCGCGAGATATGGGAGTTTGAAATTAAGGAATGGTTGAGAAACCATCAAAATTTTCGCAAGTCTGATACTCGAAACCAATAACGACAATGGCTTAGGGGGAAAACACACATATCGTTGTAATCGGGCGAGTTTCTACTTTCAGATGCAACAGGAATTTCTCGAGTTCGTCAATCCGTTCGCGAGATATGGGAGTTTGAAGTTAAGGAATGGTTGAGAAACCATCAAAATTCTCGCAATTCTTTTACTCGAAACCAATAACTACAAGGGCCTAGGGGAAAAACACACATATCTTTGTAATCGGGCGAGTTTCTACTTTCAGGTGCAACAGGAATTTCTCGAGTTCGTCAATCCGTTCGCGAGATATGGGAGTTTGAAGTTAAGGAATGGTTGAGAAACCATCAAAATTCTCGCAATTCTTTTACTCGAAACCAATAACTACGAAGGCCTAGGGAAAAAATACACATACCTTTGTAATCGCGCGAGTTTCCACTTTCAGATGCAACAGGAATTTCTCGAGTTCGTCAATCCGTTCGCGAGATATGGGAGTTTGAAGCTAAGGAATCGTTGAGAAACCATCACAATTTTCGCAAGTCTGACACTCGAAACCAATAACTACTATGGCCTAGGGGAAAAGTAAACACACCATTGTAATCGGGCGAGTTTCTGCTTTCAGATGCAACAGGAATTTCTAGAGTTCGTCAATCCGTTCGTGAGATATGGGAGTTTGAAGTTAAGGAATGGATGAGAAACCGTCAAAATTTTGGCAAGTCTGATACTCGAAACCAATAACTACAATGGCCTAGGGGAAAAACACACATATCTTTGTAATCGGTCGAGTTTCTACTTTCAGATGCAACAGGAATTTCTCGAGTTCGTCAATCCGTTCGCGAGATATGGGAGTTTGAAATTAAGGAATGGTTGAGAAACCATCAAAATTTTCGCAAGTGTGATACTCGAAACCAATAACCACAATGGCTTAGGGGAAAAACACACATATCTTTGTAATCGGGCGAGTTTCTACTTTCAGATGCAACAGGAATTTCTCGAGTTCGTCAATCCGTTCGCGAGATATGGGAGTTTGAAGTTAATGAATGGTTGAGAAACCATCAAAATTCTCGCAATTCTTTTACTCGAAACCAATAACTACAAAGGCCTAGGGGAAAAATACACATACCTTTGTAATCGCGCGAGTTTCCACTTTTAGATGCAACAGGAATTTCTCGAGTTCGTCAATCCGTTCGCGAGATATGGGAGTTTGAAGTTAAGGAATCGTTGAGAAACCATCACAATTTTCGCAAGTCTGATACTCGAAACCAATAACTCCAATGCCTTGGGGGAAAAACACACATATCTTTGTAATCGGGCGAGTTTCTACTTTCAGATGCAACAGGAATTTCTCGATTTCGTAAATCCGTTCGCGAGATATGGGATTTGAAGTTATGGAATCGTTGAGAAACCATCACAATTTTCGCAAGTCTGATACTCGAAACCAATAACTACAAAGGCCTAGGGGAAAAATACACATACCTTTGTAATCGCGCGAGTTTCCACTTTCAGATGCAACAGGAATTTCTCGAGTTCGTCAATCCGTTCGCGAGATATGGGAGTTTGAAGTTAAGGAATCGTTGAGAAACCATCACAATTTTCGCAAGTCAGACACTCGAAACCAATAACTACTATGGCCTAGGGGAAAAGTAAACACACCATTGTAATCGGGCGAGTTTCTGCTTTCAGATGCAACAGGAATTTCTCGAGTTCGTCAATCCGTTCGCGAGATATGGGAGTTTGAAATTAAGGAATGGTTGAGAAACCGTCAAAATTTTGGCAAGTCTGATACTCGAAACCAATAACTACAATGGCTTAGGGGAAAAACACACATATCTTTGTAATCGGGCGAGTTTCTACTTTCAGATGCAACAGGAATTTCTCGAGTTCGTCAATCCGTTCGCGAGATACGGGAGTTTGAAGTTAAGGAATGGTTGAGAAACCATCAAAATTCTCGCAATTCTTTTACTCGAAACCAATAACTACAAAGCCCTAGGGGAAAAACACACATATCTTTGTAATCGGGCGAGTTTCTACTTTCAGATGCAACAGGAATTTCTCGAGTTCGTCAATCCGTTCGCGAGATATGGGAGTTTGAAGTTAAGGAATGGTTGAGAAACCATCAAAATTCTCGCAATTCTTTTACTCGAAACCAATAACTACAAAGGCCTAGGGGAAAAATACACATACCTTTGTAATCGCGCGAGTTTCTACTTTCAGATGCAACAGGAATTTCTCGAGTTCGTCAATCCGTTCGCGAGATATTGGAGTTTGAAGTTAAGGAATGGTTGAGAAACCATCAAAATTCTCGCAATTCTTTTACTCGAAACCAATAACTACATAGGCCTAGGGGAAAAATACACATACCTTTGTAATCGCGCGAGTTTCCACTTTCAGATGCAACAGGAATTTCTCGAGTTCGTCAATCCGTTCGCGAGATATGGGAGTTTGAAGTTAAGGAATCGTTGAGAAACCATCACAATTTTCGCAAGTCTGACACTCGAAACCAATAACTACTATGGCCTAGGGGAAAAGTAAACACACCATTGTAATCTGGCGAGTTTCTGCTTTCAGATGCAACAGGAATTTCTCGAGTTCGTCAATCCGTTCGTGAGATATGGGAGTTTGAAGTTAAGGAATGGTTGAGAAACCATCGCAATTTTCGCAATTCTGATGCTCGAAACGAATAACTACTATGGCCTAGGGGAAAAGTACACACCATTCTAATCGGGCGAGTCTCTACTTTCAGATGCAACAGGAATTTCTCGAGTTCGTCAATCCGTTCGCGAGATATGGGAGTTTGAAGTTAAGGAATGGCTGAAAAACCGTCAAAATTTTCGCAAGTCTGATACTCGAAACCAATAACTACAAAGGCCTAGGGGAAAAATGCACATACCATTGTAATCGTGCGAGTTTCCACTTTCAGATGCAACAGGAATTTCTCGAGTTCGTCATTCCGTTCGCGAGATATGGGAGTTTGAAGTTAAGGAATGGTTGAGAAACCATCAAAATTTTCGCAATTCTGGCTCTAGAATCCAATAACAACAATGGGCTAGAGGAAAATACACATACCGTTGTAATCGGGCGAGTTTCTGCTTTCAGATGCAACAGGAATATTTCGAGATCGTCAATGCGTTCGCGAGATATGGGAGTTTGAAGTTAAGGAATGGTTGAGAAACCATCGCAATTTTCGCAAGTCTGATACACGAACCAATAACTACAATGGCCTAGGGGTAAAATAGACATACCTTTGTAATCGCGCGAGTTTCCACTTTCAGATGCAACCGGAATTTCTCGATTTCGTAAATCCATTCGCGAGATATGGGAGTTTGAAGTTAAGGAATAGTTGAGAAACCATCACAATTTTCGCAAGTCTGATACACGAAACCAATAACTACTATCGCCTAGGGGAAAAGTACACACATCATTGTAATCGGGCGCGTTTCTGCTTTCAGGTGCAACAGGAATTCCTCGAGTTCGTCAATCCGTTCGTGAGATATGGGAGTTTGAAATTAAGGAATGGTTGAGAAACCATCAAAATTTTCGCAAGTCTGATACTCGAAACCAATAACTACAAAGGCCTAGGGGAAAAATACACATACCCTTGTAATCGGGCGAGTTTCCACTTTGAGATGCAACAGGAATTTCTCGAGTTGGTCAATCCGTTCGCGAGTTATGGGAGTTTGAAGATACGGAATGGTTGAGAAACCATCAAAATTTTCGCAAGACTGATCCTCGAAACCAATAACTACTATGGCCTAGGGCAAAAATACAGATACCGTTGTAATCGGGCGAGTTTCTGCTTTCAGATGCAACAAGAATTTCTCGAGTTCGTCAATCCGTTCGCGAGATATGGGAGTTTGAACGTTAAAGAATGGTTGTGAAACCATCAAAATTTGCCCAAGACTGATACTCGAAACCAATAACTACAAAGGCCTACGGGAAAAATACACATACCTTTGTAATCGGGCGAGTTTCCACTTTCAGATGCAACAGGAATTTCTCGAGTTCGTCAATCCGTTCGCGAGATATGGGAGTTTGAAGTTAAGGATTGGTTGAGAAACCATCAAAAGTTTCGCAATTCTGATTCTAGAGACGAATAACAGGAATGGCCTAGGGGAAAAGTACACACACCATTGTAATCGGTCGACTTTCCACTTTCAGATGCAACAGGCATTTCTCGAGTTCGTCAACCAGTTCGCGAGATATGGGAGTTTGAATATACGGATTGGTTGAGAAACCATCAAAATTTTCGCAAGTCTGATACTCGAAACCACTAACTACAAAAGCCTAGGGGAAAAATACACATACCGTTGTAATCGGGCGAGTTTCTACTTTCACATGCAACAGGAATTTCTCGAGTTCTTCAATCCGTTCGCGAGATATGGAAGTTTGAAGTTAAGGAATGGTTGAGAAACCATCAAAATTTTCGCAAGTCTGGTACTCGAAATCAATAACTCCTATGGCCTAGGGCAAAAATGCGCATACCGTTGTATTCGGGCGAGTTTCTGCTTTCACATGCAATAGGAAATTCTCGAGTTCGTCAATCCGTTCGCGAGATATGGATGTGTGAAGTTAAGGAATGGTTGAGAAACCATCAAAATTTTCGCAAGTCTGATACTCGAAACCAATAACTACAATGGCCTAGGGGGAAAATACACATACCGTTGTAATCGGGGGAGTTTCAACTTTCAGATGCAACGGAAATTTTTAGGATTCGTCAACCCGTTCGCGAAATATCAGAGTCTGGAGTTAAGAGATGGTTGAGAAACCATCAAAATTTTCGCAAGTCTGATACTCGAAACCAATAACTACAAAAGCCTAGGGGAAAAATACACATACCGTTGTAATCGGGCGAGTTTCTACTTTCACATGCAACAGGAATTTCTCGAGTTCTTCAATCCGTTCGCGAGATATGGAAGTTTGAAGTTAAGGAATGGTTGAGAAACCATCAAAATTTTCGCAAGTCTGGTACTCGAAATCAATAACTCCTATGGCCTAGGGCAAAAATGCGCATACCGTTGTATTCGGGCGAGTTTCTGCTTTCACATGCAATAGGAAATTCTGGAGTTCGTCAATCCGTTCGCGAGATATGGATGTGTGAAGTTAAGGAATGGTTGAGAAACCATCAAAATTTTCGCAAGTCTGATACTCGAAACCAATAACTACAATGGCCTAGGGGGAAAATACACATACCGTTGTAATCGGGGGAGTTTCAACTTTCAGATGCAACGGAAATTTTTAGGATTCGTCAACCCGTTCGCGAAATATCAGAGTCTGGAGTTAAGAGATGGTTGAGGAACCATCAAAATTTTCACAAGTCTGGTACTCGAACTCAAAAACTGGAAGGGCCTAGGGGAAGCGTACACACACCACTGTAATCGGGAGTGTTTCTACTTTCAGATGCAAGAGGAATTTCTCGAGTTCGTCAATCCGTTCGCGAGATATGGGAGTTTGAAGTTAAGGAATGGTTGAGGCACCATCAAAATTTTCGCAAGTCTGATACTCGAAATCAATAACTGGAATGGCCTAGGGGAAAAGTACACACACCATTGTAATCGGGCGAGTTTATACTTTCAGACGCAACAGAAATTTCTCGAGTTCGTCAATCCGTTCGCGAGATATGGGAGTTTGAAATTAAGGAATGCTTGAGATACCATCAAAATTTTCGCTGGCCTGATACTGGAAACCAATAACTGGAATGGCATAGGGGAAAAGTACACACACCATTGTAATCGGGCGAGTTTCTACTTTCACATGCAACACGAATTTCTCGAATTCGGCAATCCGTTCGCGAGATATGGGATTTTGAAGTTAAGGAATGGTTGAGAAACCATAAAAATTTTCGCAATTCTGATGCTAGAAACGAAAACTGGAATGGCCTAGGGGAAAAGTACACACACCATTGCAATCGGTCGACTTTCTACTTTCAGATTTAACAGGAAATAATCCAGTTCGTCAGTCCGTTCGCGAGATATGGGAGTTTGAAGTTAAGGAATGCTTGAGAAACCATCATAATTTTCGCAAGTCTGATAATCGAAACCAATAACTACTATGATCTGGGGCAAAAATACACATACCGTTGTAATCGTGGGAGTCTCTGCTTTCAGATGCAATAGAAATTTCTCGAGCTCGTCAATCGGTTCGCGAGATATGGGAGTTTGAAGTTAAGGAATGGTAGAGAAATCATCAAAATTTTCGCAAATCTGATAATCGAAACCAATAGCTGGAATGGTCTAGGGGAAAAGTACACACACCACTGTAATCGGGCGTGTTTCTACTTTCACATGCAACAGCAATTTCTCGAGTTCGTCAATCCGTTCGCGAGATATGGGAGTTTGAAGTTAAGGAATGCTTGAGATACCATCAAAATTTTCGCTGGTCTGATACTGGAAACCAATAACTGGAATGGCCTAGGGGAAAAGTACACACACCATTGTAATCGGGCGAGTTTCTACATTCAGATGCAACAGAAATTTCTCGAGTTCGTCAATCCGTTCGCAAGATATGGGAGTTTGAAGTTAAGGAATGGTTGAGGAACCATCAAAATTTTCGCAAGTCTGATACTCGAAATCAATAACTCCTATGGCCTAGGGCAAAAATGCGCATACCGTTGTATTCGGGCGAGTTTCTGCTTTCACATGCAATAGGAAATTCTCGAGTTCGTCAATCCGTTCGCGAGATATGGATGTGTGAAGTTAAGGAATGGTTGAGAAACCATCAAAATTTTCGAAAGTCTGATACTCGAAATCAATAACCGGAATGACCTAGGGGAAAAGTACACACACCATCGTAATCGGGCGAGTTTCTGCTTTCAGATGCAACAGGAATTTCTCGAGTTCGTCAATCCGTTCGCGAGATATGGGAGTTTGAAGATACGGAATGGTTGAGAAACCATCAAAATTTTCGCAAATCTGATACTCGAAACCAATAACTACAATGGCCCAGGATAAAAATACACATACCGTTGTAATCGGGAGAGTATCAACTTTCAAATGCAACAGAAATTTTTCGGATTCGTCAATCCGTTCGCGAAATATCGGAGTTTGGACTAAAGAGATCGTTGAGAAACCATCAAAATTTTCGCAAGCATGATACTCGAAACCAATAACTACAATGGCCTAGGGGGAAAATACACATACCGTTGTAATCGGGAGAGTTTCAACTTTCAGATGCAACGGAAATTTTTAGGATTCGTCAACCCGTTCGCGAAATATCAGAGTCTGGAGTTAAGAGATGGTTGAGAAACCATCAAAATTTTCGCAAGTCTGTTGCTCGAACCCAAAAACTGGAAGGGCCTAGGGGATGCGTACACACACCATTGTAATCGGGAGAGTTTCTACTTTCAGATGCAACAGGAATTTTTCGAGTTCGTCAATCCTTTCGCGAGATATGGGAGTTTGAAGTTAAGGAATGCTTGAGAAACCATCAAAATTTTCGCTGGTCTGATACTCGAAACCAATAACTGGAATGGCCTAGGGGAAAAGTACACACACCATTGTAATCGGGCTAGTTTCTACTTTCAGATGCAAGAGGAATTTCTCGAGTTCGTCAATCCGTTCGCTAGATATGGGAGTTTGAAGTTAAGGAATGGTTGAGGAACCATCAAAATTTTCGCAAGTCTGATACTCGAAATCAATAAATCCTATGGCCTAGGGCAAAAATGCGCATGCCGTTGTATTCGGGCGAGTTTCTGCTTTCACATGCAATAGGAAATTCTCGAGTTCGTCAATCCGTTCGCGAGATATGGAAGTGTGAAATTAAGGAATGGTTGAGAAACCATCAAAATTTTCGCAAGTCTGATACTCGAAATCAATAACTGGAATGGCCTAGGGGAAAAGTACACACACCATCGTAATCGGGCGAGTTTCTGCTTTCAGATGTAACAGGAAATAATCGAGTTCGTCAATCGGTTCCCGAGATATGGGAGTTTGAAGTTAAGGAATGGTTGAGAAACCATCAAAATTCTCGCAATTCTTTTACTCGAAACCAATAACGACAATGGCTTAGGGGGAAAACACACATATCGTTGTAATCGGGCGAGTTTCTACTTTCAGATTCAACAGGAATTTCTCGAGTTCGTCAATCCGTTCGCGAGATATGGGAGTTTGAAGTTAAGGAATGGTTGAGAAACCATCAAAATTCTCGCAATTCTTTTACTCGAAACCAATAACTACAAGGGCCTAGGGGAAAAACACACATATCTTTGTAATCGGGCGAGTTTCTACTTTCAGGTGCAACAGGAATTTCTCGAGTTCGTCAATCCGTTCGCGAGATATGGGAGTTTGAAGTTAAGGAATGGTTGAGAAACCATCAAAATTCTCGCAATTCTTTTACTCGAAACCAATAACTACAAAGGCCTAGGGAAAAAATACACATACCTTTGTAATCGCGCGAGTTTCCACTTTCAGATGCAACAGGAATTTCTCGAGTTCGTCAATCCGTTCGCGAGATATGGGAGTTTGAAGTTAAGGAATCGTTGAGAAACCATCACAATTTTCGCAAGTCAGACACTCGAAACCAATAACTACTATGGCCTAGGGGAAAAGTAAACACACCATTGTAATCGGGCGAGTTTCTGCTTTCAGATGCAACAGGAATTTCTCGAGTTCGTCAATCCGTTCGCGAGATATGGGAGTTTGAAATTAAGGAATGGTTGAGAAACCATCAAAATTTTCGCAAGTCTGATACTCGAAACCAATAACTACAATGGCTTAGGGGAAAAACACACATATCTTTGTAATCGGGCGAGTTTCTACTTTCAGATGCAACAGGAATTTCTCGAGTTCGTCAATCCGTTCGCGAGATATGGGAGTTTGAAGTTAAGGAATGGTTGAAAAACCATCAAAATTCTTGCAATTCTTTTACTCGAAACCAATAACTACAAAGGCCTAGGGGAAAAATACACATACCGTTGTAATCGGGCGAGTTTCTACATTCAGATGCAACAGGAATTTCTCGATTTCGTAAATCCGTTCGCGAGATATGGGAGTTTGAAGTTATGGAATCGTTGAGAAACCATCACAATTTTCGCAAGTCTGATACTCGAAACCAATAACTACTATGGCCTAGGGGAAAAGTACACAAACCATTGTAATCGGGCGAGTTTCTGCTTTCAGATGCAACAGGAATTTCTCGAGTTCGTCAATCCGTTCGCGAGATATGGGAGTTTGAAGATACGGAATGGTTGAGAAACCATCAAAATTTTCGCAAGTCTGATACTCGAAACCAATAACTACAATGGCCCAGGATAAAAATACACATACCGTTGTAATCGGGAGAGTATCAACATTCAAATGCAACAGAAATTTTTCGGATTCGTCAATCCGTTCGCGAATTATCGGAGTTTGGACTAAAGAGACGGTTGAGAAACCATCAAAATTTTCGCAAGTCTGATACTCGAAACCAATAACTACAATGGCCTAGGGGAAAAACACACCTACCGTTGTAATCGGGCGAGTTTCTACTTTCACATGCAACAGGAATTTCTGGAGTTCGTCAATCCGTTCGCGAGATATGGAAGTTTGAAATTAAGGAATGCTTGAGAAACCAACAAAATTTTCGGAAGTCTGATACTCGAAACCAATAACTACAAAGGCCTACGGGAAAAACACACATACCGTTGTAATCGGGAGAGTTTCAACTTTCAGATGCAACAGAAATTTTTCGGATTCGTCAATCCGTTCGCGAAATATCGGAGTTTGGACTAAAGAGATCGTTGAGAAACCATCAAAATTTTCGCAAGCATGATACTCGAAACCAATAACTACAATGGCCTAGGGGGAAAATACACATACCGTTGTAATCGGGAGAGTTTCAACTTTCAGATGCAACGGAAATTTTTAGGATTCGTCAACCCGTTCGCGAAATATCAGAGTCTGGAGTTAAGAGATGGTTGAGAAACCATCAAAATTTTCGCAAGTCTGGTGCTCGAACCCAAAAACTGGAAGGGCCTAGGGGATGCGTACACACACCATTGTAATCGGGAGAGTTTCTACTTTCAGATGCAACAGGAATTTCTCGAGTTCGTCAATCCTTTCGCGAGATATGGGAGTTTGAAGTTAAGGAATGCTTGAGAAACCATCAAAGTTTTCGCTGGTCTGATACTCGAAACCAATAACTGGAATGGCCTAGGGGAAAAGTACACACACCATTGTAATCGGGCTAGTTTCTACTTTCAGATGCAAGAGGAATTTCTCGAGTTCGTCAATCCGTTCGCTAGATATGGGAGTTTGAAGTTAAGGAATGGTTGAGGAACCATCAAAATTTTCGCAAGTCTGATACTCGAAATCAATAAATCCTATGGCCTAGGGCAAAAATGCGCATGCCGTTGTATTCGGGCGAGTTTCTGCTTTCACATGCAATAGGAAATTCTCGAGTTCGTCAATCCGTTCGCGAGATATGGAAGTGTGAAGTTAAGGAATGGTTGAGAAACCATCAAAATTTTCGCAAGTCTGATACTCGAAATCAATAACTGGAATGGCCTAGGGGAAAAGTACACACACCATCGTAATCGGGCGAGTTTCTGCTTTCAGATGTAACAGGAAATAATCGAGTTCGTCAATCGGTTCCCGAGATATGGGAGTTTGAAGTTAAGGAATGGTTGAGAAACCATCAAAATTCTCGCAATTCTTTTACTCGAAACCAATAACGACAATGGCTTAGGGGGAAAACACACATATCGTTGTAATCGGGCGAGTTTCTACTTTCAGATGCAACAGGAATTTCTCGAGTTCGTCAATCCGTTCGCGAGATATGGGAGTTTGAAGTTAAGGAATGGTTGAGAAACCATCAAAATTCTCGCAATTCTTTTACTCGAAACCAATAACTACAAGGGCCTAGGGGAAAAACACACATATCTTTGTAATCGGGCGAGTTTCTACTTTCAGATGCAACAGGAATTTCTCGAGTTCGTCAATCCGTTCGCGAGATATGGGAGTTTGAAGTTAAGGAATGGTTGAGAAACCATCAAAATTCTCGCAATTCTTTTACTCGAAACCAATAACTACATAGGCCTAGGGGAAAAATACACATACCTTTGTAATCGCGCGAGTTTCCACTTTCAGATGCAACAGGAATTTCTCGAGTTCGTCTATCCGTTCGAAAGATATGGGAGTTTGAAGTTAAGGAATGGTTGAGAAACCATCGCAATTTTCGCAATTCTGATGCTCGAAACGAATAACTGGAATGGCCTAGGGGAAAAGTACACACACCATTCTAATCGGGCGAGTCTCTACTTTCAGATGCAACAGGAATTTCTCGAGTTCGTCAATCCGTTCGCGAGATATGGGAGTTTGAAGTTAAGGAATGGTTGAGAAACCGTCAAAATTTTGGCAAGTCTGATACTCGAAACCAATAACTACAATGGCCTAGGGGAAAAACACACATTTCTTTGTAATCGGGCGAGTTTCTACTTTCAGATGCAACAGGAATTTCTCGAGTTCGTCAATCCGTTCGCGAGATACGGGAGTTTGAAATTAAGTAATGGTTGAGAAACCATCAAAATTTTCGCAAGTCTGATACTCGAAACCAATAACTACAAAGACCTAGGGGAAAAATACACATACCTTTGTAATCGGGCGAGTTTCCACTTTCAGATGTAACAGGAATTTCTCGAGTTCGTCAATCCGTTCGCGAGATACGGGAGTTTGAAGTTAAGGAATGGTTGAGAAACCATCGCAATTGTCGCAATTCTGATGCTCGAAACGAATAACTGGAATGGCCTAGGGGAAAAGTACACACACCATTCTAATCGGGCGAGGCTCTACTTTCAGATGCAACAGGAATTTCTCGAGTTCGTCAATCCGCTCGCGAGATATGGGAGTTTGAAGTTAAGGAATGGTTGAGAAACCATCAAAATTTTCGCAATTCTGGCTCTAGAATCCAATAACTACAATGGGCTAGGGGAAAATACACATACCGTTGTAATCGGCCGAGTTTCTGCTTTCAGATGCACAGGAATTTATCGAGTTCGTCAATCCGTTCGCGAGATATGGGAGTTTGAAGTTAAGGAATGGTTGAGAAACCATCGCAATTTTCGCAAGTCTGATACTCGAAACCAATAACTACAATGGCCTAGGGGAAAAATGCACATACCCTTGTAATCGGGCGAGTTTCCACTTTCAGATGCAATAGGAGTATCTCGAGTTCGTCAATCCGTTCGCGAGATATGGGAGTTTGAAGTTAAGGAATGGTTGAGAAACCATCGCAATTTTCGCAATTCTGATGCTGGAAACGAATATCTGGAATGGCCTAGGGGAAAAGTACACACACCATTCTAATCGGGCGAGTCTCTACTTACAGATGCAACAGGAATTTCTCGAGTTCGTCAATCCATTCGCGAGATATGGGAGTTTGAAGTTAAGGAATGGTTGAGAAACCGTCAAAATTTTCGCAAGTCTGATACACAAAACCAATAACTACAATGGCCTAGGGGAAAAACACACATATCTTTGTAATCGGGCGAGTTTCTACTTTCAGATGCAACAGGAATTTCTCGAGTTCGTCAATCCGTTCGCGAGATACGGGAGTTTGAACATAAGCAATGTTTGAGAAACCATCAAAATTCTCGCAATTCTTTTACTCGATACGAATAACTACAAAGTCCTAGGGAAAAATACACATACCCTTGTAATCGGGCGAGTTTCCACTTTCAGATGCAACAGGAATTTCTCGAGTTCGTCAATCCGTTCGCGTGATATGGGAGTTTGAAATTAAGGAATGGTTGAGAAACCATCAAAATTTTCGCAAGTCTGATACTCGAAACCAATAACTACAATGGCCTAGGGGAAAAACACACATAGCTTTGTAATCGGGCGAGCTTCTACTTTCAGATGCAACAGGAAATTCTCGAGTTCGTCAATCCGTTCGCGAGATATGGGAGTTTGAAGTTAAGGAATGGTTGAGAAACCCTCAAAATTTTCGCAAGTCTGATACTCGAAACCAATAACTACAAAGGCCTAGGGGAAAAATGCACATACCTTTGTAATCGGGCGAGTTTCCACTTTCAGTTGCAACAGGAATTTCTCGATTTCGTAAATCCGTTCGCGGACATGGGAGTTTGAAGTTAAGGAATGGTTGAGAAACCATCAAAATTTTCGCAATTCTGGCTCTAGAATCCAATAAATACAATGGGCTAGGGGAAAATAGACATACCGTTGTAATCGGGCGAGTTTCTGCTTTCAGATGCAACAGGAATTTCTCGATTTCGTCAATCCGTTCGCGAGATATGGGAGTTTGAAGTTAAGGAATGGTTGAGAAACCGTCAAAATTTTCGCAAGTCTGATACTCAAAACCAATAACTACAATGGCCTAGGGGAAAAACACACATATCTTTGTAATCGGGCGAGTTTCTACTTTCAGATGCAACAGGAAATTCTCGAGTTCGTCAATCCGTTCGCGAGATATGGGATTTTGAAGCTAAGGAATGCTTGAAAGACGGTCAAAATTTTCGTAAGTCTGATACTCGAAACCAATAACTACAATGGCCTAGGGGAAAAACACACATATCTTTGTAATCGGGCTAGTCTCTACTTCCAGATGCAACAGGAATTTCTCGAGTTCGTCAATCCGTTCGAAAGATATGTGAATTTGAAGTTAAGGAATGATTGAGAAACCATCGCAATTTTCGCAATTCTGATGCTCGAAACGAGTAACTGGAATGACCTAGGGGAAAAGCACACAAACCATTCTAATCGGGCGAGCCTCTACTTTCAGATGCAACAGGAATTTCTCGAGTTCGTCAATCCGTTCGTGGGATATGGGAGTTTGAAATTAAGGAATGGTTGAGAATCCATCAGAATTTTCGCAAGTCTGATACTCGAAACCAATAACTACGAAGGCCTAGGGGAAAAATACACATACCCTTGTAATCGGGCGAGTTTCCACTTTCAGATGCAACAGGAATTTCTCGAGTTCGTCAATCCGTTCGCGAGATATGGATGTGTGAAGTTAAGGAATGGTTGAGAAACCATCAAAATTTTCGAAAGTCTGATACACGAAATCAATAACCGGAATGACCTAGGGGAAAAGTACACACACCATCGTAATCGGGCGAGTTTCTGCTTTCAGATGCAACAGGAATTTCTCGAGTTCGTCAATCCGTTCGCGAGATATGGGAGTTTGAAGATACGGAATGGTTGAGAAACCATCAAAATTTTCGCAAGTCTGTTACTCGAAACCAATAACTACAATGGCCCAGGGGAAAAATACACATACCATTGTAATCGGGAGAGTATCAACTTTCAGATGCAACAGAAATTTTTAGGATTCGTCAACCCGTTCGCGAAATATCAGAGTCTGGAGTTAAGAGATGGTTGAGGAACCATCAAAATTTTCACAAGTCTGGTACTCGATCTCAAAAACTGGAAGGGCCTAGGGGAAGCGTACACACACCACTGTAATCGGGAGTGTTTCTACTTTCAGATGCAAGAGGAATTTCTCGAGTTCGTCAATCCGTTCGCGAGATATGGGAGTTTGAAGTTAAGGATTGGTTGAGGAACCATCAAAATTTTCGCAAGTCTGATACTCGAAATCAATAACTGGAATGGCCTAGGGGAAAAGTACACACACCATTGTAATCGGGCGAGTTTATACTTTCAGATGCAACAGAAATTTCTCGAGTTCGTCAATCCGTTCGCGAGATATGGGAGTTTGAAGTTAAGGAATGCTTGAGATACCATCAAAATTTTCGCAAGTCTGATACTCGAAACCAATAACTACAATGGCCCAGGACAAAAATACACATACCGTTGTAATCGGGAGAGTATCAACTTTCAAATGCAACAGAAATTTTTCGGATTCGTCAATCCGTTCGCGAATTATCGGAGTTTGGACTAAAGAGATGGTTGAAAAACCATCAAAATTTTCGCAAGTCTGATACTCGAAACCAATAACTACAATGGCCTAGGGGAAAAATACACCTACCGTTGTAATCGGGCGAGTTTCTACTTTCACATGCAACAGGAATTTCTGGAGTTCGTCAATCCGTTCGCGAGATATGGAAGTTTGAAATTAAGGAATGCTTGAGAAACCAACAAAATTTTCGGAAGTCTGATACTCGAAACCAATAACTACAAAGGCCTACGGGAAAAACACACATACCGTTGTAATCGGGAGAGTTTCAACTTTCAGATGCAACAGAAATTTTTCGGATTCGTCAATCCGTTCGCGAAATATCGGAGTTTGGACTAAAGAGATCGTTGAGAAACCATCAAAATTTTCACAAGCATGATACTCGAAACCAATAACTAAAATGGCCTAGGGGGAAAATACACATACCGTTGTAATCGGGAGAGTTTCAACTTTCAGATGCAACGGAAATTTTTAGGATTCGTCAACCCGTTCGCGAAATATCAGAGTCTGGAGTTAAGAGATGGTTGAGAAACCATCAAAATTTTCGCAAGTCTGGTGCTCGAACCCAAAAATTGGAAGGGCCTAGGGGATGCGTACACACACCATTGTAATCGGGAGAGGTTCTACTTTCAGATGCAACAGGAATTTCTCGAGTTCGTCAATCCTTTCGCGAGATATGGGAGTTTGAAGTTAAGGAATGCTTGAGAAACCATCAAAATTTTCGCTGGTCCGATACTCGAAACCAATAACTGGAATGGCCTAGGGGAAAAGTACACACACCATTGTAATCGGGCTAGTTTCTACTTTCAGATGCAAGAGGAATTTCTCGAGTTCGTCAATCCGTTCGCTAGATATGGGAGTTTGAAGTTAAGGAATGGTTGAGGAACCATCAAAATTTTCGCAAGTCTGATACTAGAAATCAATAAATCCTATGGCCTAGGGCAAAAATGCGCATGCCGTTGTATTCGGGCGAGTTTCTGCTTTCACATGCAATAGGAAATTCTCGAGTTCGTCAAACCGTTCGCGAGATATGGAAGTGTGAAGTTAAGGAATGGTTGAGAAACCATCAAAATTTTCGCTTGTCTGATACTCTAAACCAATAACTGGAATGGCCTAGGGGAAAAATACACCTACCGTTGTAATCGGGCGAGTTTCTACTTTCACATGCAACAGGAATTTCTCGAGTTCGTCAATCCGTTCGCGAGATATGGAAGTTTGAAATTAAGGAATGCTTGAGAAACCAACAAAATTTTCGGAAGTCTGATACTCGAAACCAATAACTACAAAGGCCTACGGGAAAAATACATATACCGTTGTAATCGGGAGAGTTTCAACTTTCAGATGCAACAGAAATTTTTCGGATTCGTCAATCCGTTCGCGAAATATCGGAGTTTGGACTAAAGAGATGGTTGAGAAACCATCAAAATTTTCGCAAGTCTGATACTCGAAACCAATAACTACAATGGCCCAGGGGAAAAACACACACACTGTTGTAATTGGGAGAGTTTCTACTTTCACATGCAACAGGAATTTCTCGAGTTCGTCAATCCGTTTGCGAGATATGGGTGTTTGACGTTAAGGAATGGTTGTGAAACCATGAAAATTTTCGCCGGTCTGATACTCGAAACCAATAACTGGAATGGCCTAGGGGAAAAGTACACACACCACTGTAATCGGGCGAGTTTCTACTTTCAGATACAACAGAAACTTCACGAGTTCGTCATCCCGTTCGCGAGATATGGGAGTTTGAAATTAAGGAATGGTTGAGAAACCATCAAAATTTTCGCAAGTCTGATCCTCGAAACCAATAACTACTATGGCCTACGGAAAAAATACAGTACCGTTGTAATCGGGCTAGTTTCTGCTTTCAGAAGCAACAGAAGTTTCTCAGATTCGTCAATCCGTTCGCGAAATATCGGAGTTTGGATATAAGAGATGGTTGAGAAACCATCAAAATTTTCGCAATTCTGATGCTAGAATCGAATAACTGGAATGGCCTAGGGCAAAAATACACATACCGCTGTAATCGGGCGAGTTTCTGCTTTCAGAAGCAACAGGAATTTCTCGAGTTCGTCAATCCGTTCGCGAGATATGGGAGTTTGAACGTTAAAGAATGGTTGAGAAGCCATCAAAATTTGCCCAAGTCTGATACTCGAAACCAATAACTACAAAGGCCTACGGGAAAAATACACATACCTTTGTAATCGGGCGAGTTTCCACTTTCAGATGCAACAGGATTTTCTCGAGTTCGTCAATCCGTTCACGAGATATGGGAGTTTGAAGTTAAGGATTGGTTGAGAAACCATCAAAAGTTTCGCAATTCTGATGCTAGAAATGAATAACAGGAATGGCCTAGGGGAAAAATACACACACCATTGTAATCGGTCGACTTTCCACTTTCAGATGCAACAGGCATTTCTCGAGTTCGTCAACCAGTTCGCGAGATATGGGAGTTTGAATATACGGATTGGTTGAGAAACCATCAAAATTTTTGCAAGTCTGATACTCGAAACCAATAACTACAAAGGCCTACGGGAAAAATACACATACCTTTGTAATCGGGCGAGTTTCCACTTTCAGATGCAACAGGAAATTCTCGAGTTCGTCAATCCGTTCGCGAGATATGGGAGTTTGAAGTTAAGGATTGGTTGAGAAACCATCAAAAGTTTCGCAATTCTGATGCTAGAAACGAATAACAGGAATGGCCTCGGGGAAAAGTACATACACCATTGTAATCGGACGACTTTCCACTTTCAGATGCAACAGGCATTTCTCGAGTTCGTCAACCAGTTCGTGAGTTATGGGAGTTTGAAGTTAAGGAATGCTTGAGAAACCATAAAAATTTTCGAAAGTCTGATACTCGAAACCAATAACTACAGAGGCCTACGGGAAAAATACACATACCGTTGTAATCGGGAGAGTATCAACTTTCAGATGCAACAGAAATTTTTCGGATTCGTCAATCCGTTCGCGAAATATCGGAGTTTGGACTAAAGAGATGGTTGAGAAACCATCAAAATTTTCGCAAGTCTGATACTCGAAACCAATAACTACAATGGCCTAGGGGGAAAATACACATACCGTTGTAATCGGGGGAGTTTCAACATTCAGATGCAACGGAAATTTTTAGGATTCGTCAACCCGTTCGCGAAATATCAGAGTCTGGAGTTAAGAGATGGTTGAGGAACCATCAAAATTTTCGCAAGTCTGGTACTCGAACCCAAAAACTGGAAGGGCCTAGGGGAAGCGTACACACACCATTGTAATCGGGAGAGTTTCTACTTTCAGATGCAAGAGGAATTTCTCGAGTTCGTCAATCCGTTCGCGAGATATGGGAGTTCGAAGTTAAGGAATGGTTGAGGAACCATCAAAATTTTCGCAAGTCTGATACTCGAAATCAATAACTGGAATGGCCTAGGGGAAAAATACACCTACCGTTGTAATCGGGCGAGTTTCTACTTTCACATGCAACAGGAATTTCTGGAGTTCGTCAATCCGTTCGCGAGATATGGAAGTTTGAAATTAAGGAATGCTTGAGAAACCAACAAAATTTTCGGAAGTCTGATACTCGAAACCAATAACTACAAAGGCCTACAGGAAAAATACACATACCGTTGTAATCGGGAGAGTTTCAACTTTCAGATGCAACAGAAATTTTTCGGATTCGTCAATCCGTTCGCGAAATATCGGAGTTTGGACTAAAGAGATGGTTGAGAAACCATCAAAATTTTCGCAAGTCTGATACTCGAAACCAATAACTACAATGGCCTAGGGGGAAAATACACATACCGTTGTAATCGGGAGAGTTTCAACTTTCAGATGCAACGGAAATTTCTGGAGTTCGTCAATCCGTTCGCGAGATATGGAAGTTTGAAATTAAGGAATGCTTGAGAAACCAACAAAATTTTCGGAAGTCTGATACTCGAAACCAATAACTACAAAGGCCTACGGGAAAAACACACATACCGTTGTAATCGGGAGAGTTTCAACTTTCAGATGCAACAGAAATTTTTCGGATTCGTCAATCCGTTCGCGAAATATCGGAGTTTGGACTAAAGAGATCGTTGAGAAACCATCAAAATTTTCACAAGCATGATACTCGAAACCAATAACTAAAATGGCCTAGGGGGAAAATACACATACCGTTGTAATCGGGAGAGTTTCAACTTTCAGATGCAACGGAAATTTTTAGGATTCGTCAACCCGTTCGCGAAATATCAGAGTCTGGAGTTAAGAGATGGTTGAGAAACCATCAAAATTTTCGCAAGTCTGGTGCTCGAACCCAAAAATTGGAAGGGCCTAGGGGATGCGTACACACACCATTGTAATCGGGAGAGGTTCTACTTTCAGATGCAACAGGAATTTCTCGAGTTCGTCAATCCTTTCGCGAGATATGGGAGTTTGAAGTTAAGGAATGCTTGAGAAACCATCAAAATTTTCGCTGGTCCGATACTCGAAACCAATAACTGGAATGGCCTAGGGGAAAAGTACACACACCATTGTAATCGGGCTAGTTTCTACTTTCAGATGCAAGAGGAATTTCTCGAGTTCGTCAATCCGTTCGCTAGATATGGGAGTTTGAAGTTAAGGAATGGTTGAGGAACCATCAAAATTTTCGCAAGTCTGATACTAGAAATCAATAAATCCTATGGCCTAGGGCAAAAATGCGCATGCCGTTGTATTCGGGCGAGTTTCTGCTTTCACATGCAATAGGAAATTCTCGAGTTCGTCAAACCGTTCGCGAGATATGGAAGTGTGAAGTTAAGGAATGGTTGAGAAACCATCAAAATTTTCGCTTGTCTGATACTCTAAACCAATAACTGGAATGGCCTAGGGGAAAAATACACCTACCGTTGTAATCGGGCGAGTTTCTACTTTCACATGCAACAGGAATTTCTCGAGTTCGTCAATCCGTTCGCGAGATATGGAAGTTTGAAATTAAGGAATGCTTGAGAAACCAACAAAATTTTCGGAAGTCTGATACTCGAAACCAATAACTACAAAGGCCTACGGGAAAAATACATATACCGTTGTAATCGGGAGAGTTTCAACTTTCAGATGCAACAGAAATTTTTCGGATTCGTCAATCCGTTCGCGAAATATCGGAGTTTGGACTAAAGAGATGGTTGAGAAACCATCAAAATTTTCGCAAGTCTGATACTCGAAACCAATAACTACAATGGCCCAGGGGAAAAACACACACACTGTTGTAATTGGGAGAGTTTCTACTTTCACATGCAACAGGAATTTCTCGAGTTCGTCAATCCGTTTGCGAGATATGGGTGTTTGACGTTAAGGAATGGTTGTGAAACCATGAAAATTTTCGCCGGTCTGATACTCGAAACCAATAACTGGAATGGCCTAGGGGAAAAGTACACACACCACTGTAATCGGGCGAGTTTCTACTTTCAGATACAACAGAAACTTCACGAGTTCGTCATCCCGTTCGCGAGATATGGGAGTTTGAAATTAAGGAATGGTTGAGAAACCATCAAAATTTTCGCAAGTCTGATCCTCGAAACCAATAACTACTATGGCCTACGGAAAAAATACAGTACCGTTGTAATCGGGCTAGTTTCTGCTTTCAGAAGCAACAGAAGTTTCTCAGATTCGTCAATCCGTTCGCGAAATATCGGAGTTTGGATATAAGAGATGGTTGAGAAACCATCAAAATTTTCGCAATTCTGATGCTAGAATCGAATAACTGGAATGGCCTAGGGCAAAAATACACATACCGCTGTAATCGGGCGAGTTTCTGCTTTCAGAAGCAACAGGAATTTCTCGAGTTCGTCAATCCGTTCGCGAGATATGGGAGTTTGAACGTTAAAGAATGGTTGAGAAGCCATCAAAATTTGCCCAAGTCTGATACTCGAAACCAATAACTACAAAGGCCTACGGGAAAAATACACATACCTTTGTAATCGGGCGAGTTTCCACTTTCAGATGCAACAGGATTTTCTCGAGTTCGTCAATCCGTTCACGAGATATGGGAGTTTGAAGTTAAGGATTGGTTGAGAAACCATCAAAAGTTTCGCAATTCTGATGCTAGAAATGAATAACAGGAATGGCCTAGGGGAAAAATACACACACCATTGTAATCGGTCGACTTTCCACTTTCAGATGCAACAGGCATTTCTCGAGTTCGTCAACCAGTTCGCGAGATATGGGAGTTTGAATATACGGATTGGTTGAGAAACCATCAAAATTTTTGCAAGTCTGATACTCGAAACCAATAACTACAAAGGCCTACGGGAAAAATACACATACCGTTGTAATCGGGAGAGTTTCAACTTTCAGATGCAACAGAAATTTTTCGGATTCGTCAACCCGTTCGCGAAATATCAGAGTCTGGAGTTAAGAGATGGTTGAGAAACCATCAAAATTTTCGCAAGTCTGGTACTCGAACCCAAAAACTGGAAGGGCCTAGGGGATGGGTACACACACCATTGTAATCGGGAGAGTTTCTACTTTCAGATGCAACAGGAATTTCTCGAGTTCGTGAATCCTTTCGCGAGATATGGGAGTTTGAAGTTAAGGAATGCTTGAGAAACCATCAAAATTTTCGCTGGTCTGATACTCGAAACCAATAACTGGAATGGCCTAGGGGAAAATTACACACACCATTGTAATCGGGCGGGTTTCTACTTTCAGATACAACAGGAACTTCTCGAGTTCGTCATTCCGTCCGCGAGATATGGGTCTCTGGAGGTAAGGAATGGTTGAGAAACCACCAAATTTTTCGAAAGTCTAATACTCGAAATCAATAAATCCAATGGCCTAGGGCAAAAATGCGCATACCGTTGTATTCGGGCGAGTTTCTGCTTTCACATGCAATAGGAAAGTCTCGAGTTCGTCAATCCGTTCGCGAGATATGGGATTTTGAAGTTTAGGAATGCTTGAGGAACCATCAAAATTTTCGAAAGTCTGATTCTCGAAACCAATAACTACAAAGGCCTAGGGGAAAAATACACATACCGTTGTAATCGGGCGAGTTTCTACTTTCACATGCAACAGGAATTTCTCGAGTTCGGCAATCCGTTCGCGAGATATGGGAGTTTGAAGTATAGGAATGGTTGAGAAACCATCAAAATTTTCGCTGGTCTGATACTCGAAACCAATAACTGGAATGGCCTAGGGGAAAAGTACACACACCATTGTAATCGAGCGAGTTTCTACTTTCAGATGCAACAGGAATTTCTCGAGTTCGTCAATCCGTTCGCGAGATATGGAAGTGTGAAGTTACGGTATGGTTGAGAAACCATCAAAATTTTCGCAAGTCTGATAATCGAAACCAATAGCGGGAATGGTCTAGGGGAAATGTACACACACCGTTGTAATCGGGCGAGTTTCTACTTTCAGATGCAACAGAAATTTCTCGAGTCGGTCAATCCGTTCACGAGTTATGGGAGTTTGAAGTTTAGTAATGGTTTAGAAACCATCAAAATTTTCGCAAGTCCGATACTCGAAACCAATAACTACTATGGCCTAGGGCAAAATTACTGATACCGTTGTAATCGGGCTAGTTTCTGCTTTCAGAAGCAACAGAAATTTCTCAGATTCGTCAATCCGTTCGCGAGATATGGGAGTTTCAACGTTAAAGAATGGTTGAGAAACCATCAAAATTTGCCCAAGTCTGATACTCGAAACCAATAACTACAATGGCCTTGGGGGAAAATACACATACCGTTGTAATCGGGAGAGTTTCAACTTTCAGATGCAACGGAAATTTTTAGGATTCGTCAACCCGTTCGCGAAATATCAGAGTCTGGATTTAAGAGATGGTTGAGAAACCATCAAAATTTTCGCAAGTCTGGTACTCGAACCCAAAAACTGGAAGGGCCTAGGGGATGCGTACACACACCATTGTAATCGGGAGAGTTTCTACTTTCAGATGCAACAGGAATTTCTCGAGTTCGTCAATCCTTTCGCGAGATATGGGAGTTTGAAGTTAAGGAATGCTTGAGAAACCATCAAAATTTTCGCTGGTCTGATACTCGAAACCAATAACTGGAATGGCCTAGGGGAAAAGTACACACACCATTGTAATCGGGCTAGATTCTACTTTCAGATGCAAGAGGAATTTCTCGAGTTCGTCAATCCGTTCGCGAGATATGGAAGTGTGAAGTTAAGGAATGGTTGAGAAACCATCAAAATTTTCGCAAGTCTGATACTCGAAATCAATAACTGGAATGGCCTAGGGGATAAGTACACACACCATCGTAATCGGGCGAGTTTCTGCTTTCAGATGTAACAGGAAATAATCGAGTTCGTCAATCCGTTCGCGAGATATGGGAGTTTGAAGTTAAGGAATGGTTGAGAAACCATCAAAATTTTCGCAAGTTTGATACTCGAAACCAATAACTACAATGGCCTAGGGGAAAAATACACACACCATTGTAATCGGGCGAGTTTCTACTTTCAGATGCAACAGGAATTTCTCGAGTTCGTCAATCCTTTCGCGAGATATGGGAGTTTGAAGTTAAGGAATGGTTGAGGAACCATCAAAATTTTCGCAAGTCTGATACTCGAAATCAATAACTGGAATGCCCTAGGGGATAAGTACACACACCATCGTAATCGGGCGAGTTTCTGCTTTCAGATGTAACAGGAAATAATCGAGTTCGTCAATCCGTTCGCGAGATATGGGAGTTTGAAGTTAAGAAATGGTTGAGAAACCATCAAAATTTTCGCTTGTCTGATACTCTAAACCAATAACTGGAATGGCCTAGGGGAAAAGTACATACACCATTGTAATCGGGCGAGTTTCTACTTTCAGATGCAACAGGAATTTCTCGAGTTCGTCAATCCGTTCGCGAGATATGGGAGTTTGAAGATACGGAATGGTTGAGAAACCATCAAAATCTTCGCAAGTCTGATACTCGAAACCAATAACTACAATGGCCCAGGGGAAAAACACACACACTGTTGTAATTGGGAGAGTTTCTACTTTCACATGCAACAGGAATTTCTCGAGTTCGTCAATCCGTTTGCGAGATATGGGTGTTTGAAGTTAAGGAATGGTTGTGAAACCATCAAAATTTTCGCCGGTCTGATACTCGAAACCAATAACTGGAATGGCCTAGGGGAAAAGTACACACACCATTGTAATCGGGCGAGTTTCTACTTTCAGATACAACAGGAACTTCTCGAGTTCGTCATTCCGTCCGCGAGATATGGGTGTCTGGAGGTAAGGAATGGTTGAGAAACCATAAAAATTTTCGACAGTCTAATACTCGAAGCCAATAACTACAAAGGCCTATGGGAAAAATACACATACCGTTGTAATCGGGCGAGTTTCTGCTTTCAGATGCAACAGAAATTTCTCCAGTTCGTCATCCCGTTCGCGAGATATGGGAGTTTTAAATTAAGGAATTGTTGAGAAACCATCAAAATTTTCGCAAGTCTGATCCTCGAAACCAATAACTACTATGGCCTAGGGCAAAATTACAGATACCGTTGTAATCGGGCTAGTTTCTGCTTTCAGAAGCAACAGAAATTTCTCAGATTCGTCAATCCGTTCGCGAAATATCGGAGTTTGGATTTAAGAGATGGTTGAGAAACCATCAAAATTTTCGCAATTCTGATGCTAGAATCGAATAACTGGAATGGCCTAGGGCAAAAATACACATACCGTTGTAATCGGGCGAGTTTCTGCTTTCAGATGCAACAGGAATTTCTCGAGTTCGTCAATCCGTTCGCGAGATATGGGAGTTTCAACGTTAAAGAATGGTTGAGAAACCATCAAAATTTGCCCAAGTCTGATACTCGAAACCAATAACTACAAAGGCCTACGGGAAAAATACACATACCTTTGTAATCGGGCGAGGTTCCACTTTCAGGTGCAGCAGGCATTTCTCGAGTTCGTCAACCAGTTCGCGAGATGTGGGAGTTTGAAGATACGGAATGGTTGAGAAACCATCAAAATTTTCGCAAGTCTGATACTCGAAACCAGTAACTACAATGGCCCAGGGGAAAAACAGATATACCGTTGTAATTGGGAGAGGTTCTACTTTCAGATGCAACAGGAATTTCTCGAGTTCGTCAATCCGTTCGCGAGATATGGGAGTTTGAAGTTGAGGAATGCTTGGGAAACCATCAAAATTTTCGAAAGTCTGATACTCGAAACCAATAACTACAAAGGCCTAGGGGAAAAATACACCTACCGTTGTAATCGGGCGAGTTTCTACTTTCACATGCAACAGGAATTTCTCGAGTTCGTCAATCCGTTCGCGAGATATGGAAGTTTGAAATTAAGGAATGCTTGAGAAACCAACAAAATTTTCGGAAGTCTGATACTCGAAACCAATAACTACAAAGGCCTACGGGAAAAATACACATACCGTTGTAATCGGGGGAGTTTCAACTTTCAGGTGCAACAGAAATTTTTCGGATTCGTCAATCCGTTCGCGAAATATCGGAGTTTGGACTAAAGAGATGGTTGAGGAACCATCAAAATTTTCGCAAGTCTGATACTCGAAACCAATAACTACAATGGCCCAGGGGAAATACACAAAAACCGTTGTAATTGGGAGAGTTTCTACTTTCACATGCAACAGGAATTTCTCGAGTTCGTCAATCCGTTCGCGAGATATGGAAGTTTGAAATTAAAGAATGCTTGAGAAACCAACAAAATTTTCGGAAGTCTGATACTCGAAACCAATAACTACAAAGGCCTAGGGGAAAAATACATATACCGTTGTAATCGGGAGAGTTTCTACATTGAGATGCAACAGAAATTTCTCGAGTTCGTCAATCCGTTCGCAAGATATGGGAGTTTGAAGTTAAGGAATGGTTGAGGAACCATCAAAATTTTCGCAAGTCTGATACTCGAAATCAATAACTCCTATGGCCTAGGGCAAAAATGCGCATACCGTTGTATTCGGGCGTGTTTCTGCTTTCACATGCAATAGGAAATTCTCGAGTTCGTCAATCCGTTCGCGAGATATGGATGTGTGAAGTTAGGGAATGGTTGAGAAACCATCAAAATTTTCGAAAGTCTGATACTCGAAATCAATAACTGGAATCACCTAGGGGAAAAGTACACACACCCTCGTAATCGGCCGAGTTTCTACTTTCAGATGCAACAGGAATTTCTCGAGTTCGTCAATCCGTTCGCGAGATATGGGAGTTTGAATTTAAGAAATGGTTGAGCAACCATCAAAATTTTGGCAAGTCTGATACTCGAAACCAATAACTGGAATGGCCTAGGGGAAAAGTACAAACACCATTGTAATCGGGCGAGATTCTACTTTCAGATGCAACAGGAATTTCTCGAGTTCGTCAATCCGTTCGCGAGATATGGGAGTTTGAATTTAAGGAATGGTTGAGACACCATCAAAATTTTCGCAATTCTGATGCTAGAAACCAATAACTACAAAGGCCTACGGGAAAAATACACGTACCTTTGTGAACGGGAGGGTTTCCACTTTTAGATGCAACAGGAATTTCTCGAGTTCGTCAATCCGTTCTTGACATATGGGAGTTTGAAGTTAAGGAATGCTTGAGAAACCATCAAAATTTTCGCAAGTCTGATACTCGAAACCAATAACTACAATGGCCTAGGGGAAAAGTACACACACCATTGTAATCGGGCGAGTTTCTGCTTTCAGATGCAACAGGAATTTCTCGAGTTCGTCAATCCGTTCGCGAGATATGGGAGTTTGAAGTTAAGGAATGGTTGAGAAACCGTCAAAATTTTCGCAAGTCTGATACTCGAAACCAATAACTACAGTGGCCTAGGGGAAAAACACACATATCTTTGTAATCGGGAGAGTTTCTACTTTCAGATGCAACAGGAAATTCTCGAGTTCGTCAATCCGTTCGCGAGATATGGGAGTTTGAAGTTAAGGAATGGTTGAGAAACCCTCAAAATTTCCGAAAGTCTGATACTCGAAACAAATAACTACAAAGGCCTAGGGGAAAATTGCACATACCTTTGTAATCGGGCGAGTTTCCACTTTCAGATGCAACAGGAATTTCTCGAGTTCGTCATTCCGTTCGCGAGATATGGGATTTTGAAGTTAAGCAATTGTTGAGAAACCATCAAAATTTTCGCAATTCTTATGCTAGAAACGAATAACTACAAAGGCCTAGGGGAAAAATACACATAGCTTTGTAATCGGGCGAGTTTCCACTTTCAGATGCAACAGGAATTTCTCGAGTTCGTCAATCCGTTCGCGAGATATGGGAGTTTGAAGTTAAGCAATGGTTGAGAAACCATCAAAATTTTCGCAATTCTGATGCTAGAAACCAATAACTACAATGGCCTAGGGGAAAAACACACATATCGCTGTAATCGGGCGAGTTTCTACTTTCAGATGCAAGAGGAATTTCTCGAGTTCGTCAATCCGTTCGCGAGATATGGGAGTTTGAAGTTAAGGAATGGTTGAGAAACCATCAAAATTTTCGCAAGTCTGATACTCGAAATCAATAACTGGAATGGCCTAGGGGAAAAGTACACACACCATCGTAACCGGGCGAGTTTCTGCTTTCAGATACAACAGAAATTTCTCGAGTTCGTCAATCCGTTCGCGAGATATGTGAGTTTGAAGTTAAGGAATGCTTGAAGAACCATCAAAATTTTCGAAAGTCTGATTCTCGAAACCAATAGCTACAAAGGCCTAGGGGAAAAATACACATACCGTTGTAATCGGGAGAGTTTCAACTTTCAGGTGCAACAGAAATTTTTCGGATTCGTCAATCGGTTCGCGAAATATCGGAGTTTAGACTAAAGAGATGGTTGAGAAACCATCAAAATTTTCGCAAGTCTGATACTCGAAACCAATAACTACAATGGCCCAGGGGAAATACACACATACCGTTGTAATTGGGAGTGTTTCTACTTTCACATGCAGCAGGAATTTCTCGAGTTCGTCAATCCGTTCGCGAGATATGGGAGTTTGAAGTTAAGGAATGCTTGAGAAGCCATCAAAATTTTCGCAAGTCTGATACTCGAAACCAATAACTACTATGATCTAGGGCAAAAATACACATACCGTTGTAATCGGGCGAGTTTCTGCTTTCAGATGCAACAGAAATTTCTCGAGTTCATCAACCGATCGCGAGATATGGGAGTTTGAAGTTAAGGAATGCTTGTGGAACCATCAAAATTTTCGAAAGTCTGATACTCGAAACCAATAACTACAATGGCCTAGGGGAAAAACACACATATCTCTGTAATAGGGCGAGTTTCTACTTTCAGATGCAACAGGAATTTCTCGAGTCCGTCAATCCGTTCGCGAGATATGTGAGTTTGAAGTTAAGGAATGATTGAGAAGCCATCAAAATTCTCGCAATTCTTTTACTCGAAAACAATAACTACAGAGGCCTAGGGGAAAAATACACATACCCTTGTAATCGCGCGAGTTTCCACTTTCAGATGCAACAGGAATTTCTCGACTTCGTCAATCCGTTCGCGAGATATGGGAGTTTGAAGTTAAGGAATGGTTGAGACACCATCAAAGTTTTCGCAATTCTGATGCTAGAAACCAATAACTACAATGGCCCAGGGGAAATACACACATACCGTTGTAATTGGGAGAGTTTCTACTTTCGCATGCAACAGGAATTTCTCGAGTTCGTCAATCCGTTCGCGAGATATGGGAGTTTGAAGTTAAGGAATGCTTGAGAAGCCATCAAAATTTTCGCAAGTCTGATACTCGAAACCAATAACTACTATGATCTAGGGCAAAAATACACATACCGTTGTAATCGGGCGAGTTTCTGCTTTCAGATGCAACAGAAATTTCTCGAGTTCATCAATCCGATCGCGAGATATGGGAGTTTGAAGTTAAGGAATGCTTGAGGAACCATCAAAATTTTCGAAAGTCTGATACTCGAAACCAATAGCAACAAAGGCCTAGGGGAAAAATACACATATCGTTGTAATCGGCCGAGTTTCTACTTTCAGATGCAACAGGAATTTCTCGAGTTCGTCAATCCGTTCGCCAGATATGGGAGTTTGAATTTAAGAAATGGTTGAGCAACCATCAAAATTTTCGCAAGTCTGATACTCGAAACCAATAACTGGAATGGCCTAGGGGAAAAGTACACACACCATTGTAATCGGGCGAGATTCTACTTTCAGATACAACAGGAATTTCTCGAGTTCGTCAATCCGTTCGCGAGATATGGGAGTTTGAAGTTAAGGAATGCTTGAGACACCATCAAAATTTTCGCAATTCTGACGCTAGAAACCAATAACTACAAAGGCCTACGGGAAAAATACACATACCTTTGTAAAAGGGAGGGTTTCCACTTTCAGATGCAACAGGAATTTCTCGAGTTCGTCAATCCGTTCGCGAGATATGGGAGTTTGAAGTTAAGGAATGGTTGAGAAACCATAAAAATTTTCGCAATTCTGATGCTAGAAACGAATAACTGGAATGGCCTAGGGGAAAAGTACACACACCATTGTAATCGGGCGAGTTTCTACTTTCAGATGCAACAGGAATTTCTCGAGTCCGTCAATCCGTTCGCGAGATATGTGAGTTTGAAGTTAAGGAATGGTTGAGAAGCCATCAAAATTCTCGCAATTCTTTTACTCGAAAACAATAACTACAGAGGCCTAGGGGGAAAATACACATACCTTTGTAATCGGGCGAGTTTCTGCTTTCAGATGCAACAGAAATTTCTCGAGTTCATCAATCCGATCGCGAGATATGGGAGTTTGAAGTTAAGGAATGCTTGAGGAACCATCAAAATTTTCGAAAGTCTGATACTCGAAACCAATAGCAACAAAGGCCTAGGGGAAAAATACACATATCGTTGTAATCGGCCGAGTTTCTACTTTCAGATGCAACAGGAATTTCTCGAGTTCGTCAATCCGTTCGCCAGATATGGGAGTTTGAATTTAAGAAATGGTTGAGCAACCATCAAAATTTTCGCAAGTCTGATACTCGAAATCAATAACTGGAATGGCCTAGGGGAAAAGTACACATACCATTGTAATCGGGCGAGATTCTACTTTCAGATGCAACAGGAATTTCTCGAGTTCGTCAATCCGTTCGCGAGATATGGGAGTTTGAAGTTAAGGAATGGTTGAGACACCATCAAAGTTTTCGCAATTCCGATGCTAGAAACCAATAACTACAATGGCCCAGGGGAAATACACACATACTGTTGTAATTGGGAGAGTTTCTACTTTCACATGCAACAGGAATTTCTCGAGTTCGTCAATCCGTTCGCGAGATATGGGAGTTTGAAGTTAAGGAATGGTTGAGACACCATCAAAGTTTTCGCAATTCCGATGCTAGAAACCAATAACTACAATGGCCCAGGGGAAATACACACACACCATTGTAATCGGGCGAGTTTCTGCTTTCAGATGCAACAGGAATTTCTCGAGTTCGTCAATCCGTTCGCGAGATATGGGAGTTTGAAGTTAAGGAATGGTTGAGAAACCGTCAAAATTTTCGCAAGTCTGATACTCGAAACCAAACACTACAATGGCCTAGGGGAAAAACACACATATCTTTGTAATCGGGAGAGTTTCTACTTTCAGATGCAACAGGAAATTCTCGAGTTCGTCAATCCGTTCGCGAGATATGGGAGATTGAAGTTAAGGAATGGTTGAGAAACCCTCAAAATTTTCGAAAGTCTGATACTCGAAACAAATAACTACAAAGGCCTAGGGGAAAATTGCACATACGTTTGTAATCGGGCGAGTTTCCACTTTCAGATGCAACAGGAATTTCTCGAGTTCGTCATTCCGTTCGCGAGATATGGGAGTTTGAAGTTAAGCAATGGTTGAGAAACCATCAAAATTTTCGCAATTCTGATGCTAGAAACGAATAACTACAAAGGCCTAGGGGAAAAATACACATAGCTTTGTAATCGGGCGAGTTTCCACTTTCAGATGCAACAGGAATTTCTCGAGTTCGTCAATCCGTTCGCGAGATATGGGAGTTTGAAGTTAAGCAATGGTTGAGAAACCATCAAAATTTTCGCAATTCTGATGCTAGAAACCAATAACTACAATGGCCTAGGGGAAAAACACACATATCTCTGTAATCGGGCGAGTTTCTACTTTCAGATGCAACAGGAATTTCTCGAGTCCGTCAATCCGTTCGCGAGATATGTGAGTTTGAAGTTAAGGAATGGTTGAGAAGCCATCAAAATTCTCGCAATTCTTTTACTCGAAAACAATAACTACAGAGGCCTAGGGGAAAAATACACATACTCTTGTAATCGCGCGAGTTTCCACTTTCAGATGCAACAGGAATTTCTCGACTTCGTCAATCCGTTCGCGAAATATGGGAGTTTGAAGTTAAGGAATGGTTGAGAATCCATCGAAATTTTCGTAATTCTGATGCTAGAAACGAATAACTGGAATGGCCTAGGGGAAAAGTACAAACACCATTCTAATCGGGCGAGTATCTGCTTTCAGATGCAACAGGAATTTCTCGACTTCGTCAATCCGTTCGCGAAATATGGGAGTTTGAAATTAAGGAATGGTTGAGAAACCATCAGAATTTTCGCAAGTCTGATACTCGAAACCAATAACTACTATGATCTAGGGCAAAAATACACATACCGTTGTAATCGGGCGAGTTTCTGCTTTCAGATGCAACAGAAATTTCTCGAGTTCATCAATCCGATCGCGAGATATGGGAGTTTGAAGTTAAGGAATGCTTGAGGAACCATCAAAATTTTCGAAAGTCTGATACTCGAAACCAATAACAACAAAGGCCTAGGGGAAAAATACAGATATCTTTGTAATCGGCCGAGTTTCTACTTTCAGATGCAACAGGAATTTCTCGAGTTCGTCAATCCGTTCGCCAGATATGGGAGTTTGAATTTAAGAAATGGTTGAGCAACCATCAAAATTTTCGCAAGTCTGATACTCGAAACCAATAACTGGAATGGCCTAGGGGAAAAGTACACATACCATTGTAATCGGGCGAGATTCTACTTTCAGATGCAACAGGAATTTCTCGGGTTCGTCAATCCGTTCGCGAGATATGGGAGTTTGAAGTTAAGGAATGGTTGAGACACCATCAAAGTTTTCGCAATTCTGATGCTAGAAACCAATAACTACAATGGCCCAGGGGAAATACACACATACCGTTGTAATTGGGAGAGTTTCTACTTTCACATGCAACAGGAATTTCTCGAGTTCGTCAATCCGATCGCGAGATATGGGAGTTTGAAGTTAAGGAATGCTTGAGGAACCATCAAAATTTTCGAAAGTCTGATACTCGAAACCAATAACAACAAAGGCCTAGGGGAAAAATACACATATCTTTGTAATCGGCCGAGTTTCTACTTTCAGATGCAATAGGAATTTCTCGAGTTGGTCAATCCGTTCGCGAGATATGGGCGTTTGAATTTAAGAAATGGTTGAGCAACCATCAAAATTTTCGCAAGTCTGATACTCGAAACCAATAACTGGAATGGCCTAGGGGAAAAGTACACACACCATTGTAATCGGGCGAGATTCTACTTTCAGATGCAACAGGAATTTCTCGAGTTCGTCAATCCGTTCGCGAGATATGGGAGTTTGAACTTAAGGAATGCTTGAGACACCATCAAAATTTTCGCAATTCTGACGCTAGAAACCAATAACTACAAAGGCCTACGGGAAAAATACACATACCTTTGTAAAAGGGAGGGTTTCCACTTTCAGATGCAACAGGAATTTCTCGAGTTCGTCAATCCGTTCGCGAGATATGGGAGTTTGAAGTTAAGGAATGGTTGAGAAACCATAAAAATTTTCGCAATTCTGATGCTAGAAACGAATAACTGGAATGGCCTAGGGGAAAAGTACACACACCATTGTAATCGGGCGAGTTTCTACTTTCAGATGCAACAGGAATTTCTCGAGTTCGTCATTCGGTTCGCGAGATATGGGTGTTTGAAGTTAAGAAATGGTTGAGGAACCATCAAAATTTTCGCAAGTCTGATACTCGAAATCAATTACTCCTATGGCCTAGGGCAAAAATGCACATACCGTTGTAATCGGGCGAGATTCTGCTTTCAGATGCAATAGGAAATTCTCGAGTTCGTCAATCCGTTCGCGAGATATGGATGTGTGAAGTTAAGGAATGGTTGAGGAACCATCAAAATTTTCGCAAGTCTGATACTCGAAATCAATAACTGGAATGGCCTAGGGGAAAAGTACACACACCATTGTAATCGGGCGAGTTTCTACTTTCAGATCCAACAGGAATTTCTCGAGTTCGTCAATCCGTTCGCGAGATATGGGAGTTTGAAGTTAAGGAATGGTTGAGACACCATCAAAGTTTTCGCAATTCTGATGCTAGAAACCAATAACTACAATGGCCTAGGGGAAAAACACACATATCTCTGTAATCGGGCGAGTTTCTACTTTCAGATGCAACAGGAATTTCTCGAGTCCGTCAATCCGTTCGCGAGATATGTGAGTTTGAAGTTAAGGAATGGTTGAGAAGCCATCAAAATTCTCGCAATTCCTTTACTCGAAAACAATAACTACAGAGGCCTAGGGGAAAAATACACATACCTTTGTAATCGCGCGAGTTTCCACTTTCAGATGCAACAGGAATTTCACGACTTCGTCAATCCGTTCGCGAAATATGGGAGTTTGAAGTTAAGGAATGGTTGAGAAACCATCGAAATTTTCGTAATTCTAATGCTAGAAACGAATAACTGGAATGGCCTAGTGGAAAAGTACACACACCATTCTAATCGGGCGAGTATCTGCTTTCAGATGCAACAGGAATTTCTCGACTTCGTCAATCCGTTCGCGAAATATGGGAGTTTGAAATTAAGGAATGGTTGAGAAACCATCAAAATTTTCGCAAGTCTGATACTCGAAACCAATAACTACTATGATCTAGGGCAAAAATACACATACCGTTGTAATCGGGCGACTTTCTGCTTTCAGATGCAACAGAAATTTCTCGAGTTCATCAATCCGATCGCGAGATATGGGAGTTTGAAGTTAAGGAATGCTTGAGGAACCATCAAAATTTTCGAAAGTCTGATACTCGAATCCAATAACAACAAAGGCCTAGGGGAAAAATACACATATCTTTGTAATCGGCCGAGTTTCTACTTTCAGATGCAACAGGAATTTCTCGAGTTCGTCAATCCGTTCGCCAGATATGGGAGTTTGAATTTAAGAAATGGTTGAGCAACCATCAAAATTTTCGCAAGTCTGATACTCGAAACCAATAACTGGAATAGCCTAGGGGAAAAGTACACATACCATTGTAATCGGGCGAGATTCTACTTTCAGATGCAACAGGAATTTCTCGAGTTCGTCAATCCGTTCGCGAGATATGGGAGTTTGAAGTTAAGGAATGGTTGAGACACCATCAAAGTTTTCGCAATTCTGATGCTAGAAACCAATAACTACAATGGCCCAGGGGAAATACACACATACCGTTGTAATTGGGAGAGTTTCTACTTTCACATGCAACAGGAATTTCTCGAGTTCGTGAATCCGTTCGCGAGATATGGGAGTTTGAACTTAAGGAATGCTTGAGACACCATCAAAATTTTCGCAATTCTGATGCTAGAAACGAATAACTGGAATGGCCTAGGGGAAAAGTACACACACCATTGTAATCGGGCGAGTTTCTACTTTCAGATGCAACAGGAATTTCTCGAGTTCGTCATTCGGTTCGCGAGATATGGGTGTTTGAAGTTAAGAAATGGTTGAGGAACCATCAAAATTTTCGCAAGTCTGATACTCGAAATCAATTACTCCTATGGCCTAGGGCAAAAATGCACATACCGTTGTAATCGGGCGAGATTCTGCTTTCAGATGCAATAGGAAATTCTCGAGTTCGTCAATCCGTTCGCGAGATATGGATGTGTGAAGTTAAGGAATGGTTGAGGAACCATCAAAATTTTCGCAAGTCTGATACTCGAAATCAATAACTGGAATGGCCTAGGGGAAAAGTACACACACCATTGTAATCGGGCGAGTTTCTACTTTCAGATCCAACAGGAATTTCTCGAGTTCATCAATCCGTTCGCGAGATATGGGAGTTTGAAGTTAAGGAATGGTTGAGACACCATCAAAGTTTTCGCAATTCTGATGCTAGAAACCAATAACTACAATGGCCCAGGGGAAATACACACATACCGTTGTAATTGGGAGAGTTTCTACTTTCACATGCAACAGGAATTTCTCGAGTTCGTCAATCCGTTCGCGAGATATGGGAGTTTGAAGTTAAGGAATGGTTGAGAAGCCATCAAAATGTTCGCAAGTCTGATACTCGAAACCAATAACTACTATGATCTAGGGCAAAAATACACATACCGTTGTAATCGGGCGAGTTTCTGCTTTCAGATGCAACAGGAATTTCTCGAGTTCGTCAATCCGTTCGCGAGATATGGGAGTTTGAAGTTAAGGAATGCTTGAGGAACCATCAAAATTTTCGAAAGTCTGATACTCGAAACAAATAACTACAAAGGCCTAGGGGAAAATTGCACATACCTTTGTAATCGGGCGAGTTTCCACTTTCAGATGCAACAGGAATTTCTCGAGTTCGTCATTCCGTTCGCGACATATGGGAGTTTGAAGTTAAGGAATGCTTGAGACACCATCAAAATTTTCGCAATTCTGACGCTAGAAACCAATAACTACAAAGGCCTACGGGAAAAATACACATACCTTTGTAAAAGGGAGGGTTTCCACTTTCAGATGCAACAGGAATTTCTCGAGCTCGTCAATCCGTTCGCGAGATATGGGAGTTTGAAGTTAAGGAATGGTTGAGAAACCATAAAAATTTTCGCAATTCTGATGCTAGAAACGAATAACTGGAATGGCCTAGGGGAAAAGTACACACACCATTGTAATCGGGCGAGTTTCTACTTTCAGATGCAACAGGAATTTCTCGAGTTCGTCATTCGGTTCGCGAGATATGGGTGTTTGAAGTTAAGAAATGGTTGAGGAACCATCAAAATTTTCGCAAGTCTGATACTCGAAATCAATTACTCCTATGGCCTAGGGCAAAAATGCACATACCGTTGTAATCGGGCGAGATTCTGCTTTCAGATGCAATAGGAAATTCTCGAGTTCGTCAATCCGTTCGCGAGATATGGATGTGTGAAGTTAAGGAATGGTTGAGGAACCATCAAAATTTTCGCAAGTCTGATACTCGAAATCAATAACTGGAATGGCCTAGGGGAAAAGTACACACACCGTTGTAATCGGGCGAGTTTCTACTTTCAGATCCAACAGGAATTTCTCGAGTTCGTCAATCCGTTCGCGAGAAATGGGAGTTTGAAGTTAAGGAATGGTTGAGAAACCATAAAAATTTACGCAATTCTGATGCTCGAAACGAATAACTGGAATGGCCTAGGGGAAAAGTACACACACCATTGTAATCGGGCGAGTTTCTACTTTCAGATCCAACAGGAGTTTCTCGAGTTCGTCAATCCGTTCGCGAGAAATGGGAGTTTGAAATTAAGGAATGGTTGAGAAACTAACAAAATTTTCGCAAGTCTGATACTCGAAACAAATAACTACAAAGGCCTAGGGGAAAAATACACATACCTTTGTAATCGGGCGAGTTTCCACTTTCAGATGCAACAGGAATTTCTCGAGTTCGTCAATCCGTTCGCGAGATATGGGAGTTTGAAGTTAAGCAATGGTTGAGAAACCATCAAAATTTTCGCAATTCTGATGCTAGAAACGAATAACTACAAAGGCCTAGGGGAAAAATACACACACCATTGTAATCGGGCGAGTTTCCACTTTCAGATGCAACAGGAATTTCTCGAGTTCGTCATTCCGTTCGCGACATATGGGAGTTTGAAGTTAAGGAATGCTTGAGACACCATCAAAATTTTCGCAATTCTGACGCTAGAAACCAATAACTACAAAGGCCTACGGGAAAAATACACATACGTTTGTAAAAGGGAGGGTTTCCACTTTCAGATGCAACAGGAATTTCTCGAGTTCGTCAATCCGTTCGCGAGATATGGGAGTTTAAAGTTAAGGAATGGTTGAGAAACCATAAAAATGTTCGCAATTCTGATGCTAGAAACGAATAACTGGAATGGCCTAGGGGAAAAGTACACACACCATTGTAATCGGGCGAGTTTCTACTTTCAGATGCAACAGGAATTTCTCGAGTTCGTCATTCGGTTCGCGAGATATGGGTGTTTGAAGTTAAGAAATGGTTGAGGAACCATCAAAATTTTCGCAAGTCTGATACTCGAAATCAATTACTCCTATGGCCTAGGGCAAAAATGCACATACCGTTGTAATCGGGCGAGATTCTGCTTTCAGATGCAATAGGAAATTCTCGAGTTCGTCAATCCGTTTGCGAGATATGGATGTGTGAAGTTAAGGAATGGTTGAGGAACCATCAAAATTTTCGCAATTCTTTTACTCGAAACCAATAACTACAAAGGCCTAGGGGAAAAATACACATACCTTTGTAATCGCGCGAGTTTCCACTTTCAGATCCAACAGGAATTTCTCGAGTTCGTCAATCCGTTCGCGAGATATGGGAGTTTGAAGTTAAGGAATCGTTGAGAAACCATCACAATTTTCGCAAGTCTGATACTCGAAACCAATAACTACTATGGCCTAGGGGAAAAGTACACACACCATTCTAATCGGGCGAGTTTCTGCTTTCTGATGCAACAGGAATTTCTCGAGTTCGTCAATCCGTTCGTGAGATATGGGAGTTTGAAATTAAGGAATGGTTGAGAAACCGTCAAAATTTTGGCAAGTCTGATACTCGAAACCAATAACTACAATGGCCTAGGGGAAAGACACACACATCTTTGAAATCGGCCGAGTTTCTATTTCATATTCAACAGGAATTTCTCGAGTTTGTGAATCCGTTCGCGAGATATGGGAGTTTGAAGTTAAGGGACGGTTGAGAAACCATCAAAATTCTCGCAATTCTTTTACTCGAAACCAATAACTACAACGGCCTAGGGGAAAAATACACATACCTTTGTAATCGGGCGAGTTTCCACTTTCAGATGCAACAGGAATTTCTCGCGTTCGTCATTCCGTTCGCGACATATGGGAGTTTGAAGTTAAGCAATGGTTGAGAAACCATCAAAATTTTCGCAATTCTGATGCTAGAAACGAATAACTACAAAGGCCTAGGGGAAAAATACACATACCTTTGTAATCGGGCGAGTTTCCACTTTCAGATGCAACAGGAATTTCTCGAGTTCGTCAATCCGTTCGCGATATATGGGAGTTTGAAGTTAAGTAATGGTTGAGAAACCATCAAAATTTTCGCAATTCTGATGCTAGAAACGAATAACTACAAAGGCCTAGGGGAAAAATACACATACCTTTGTAATCGGGCAAGTTTCCACTTTCAGATGCAACAGGAATTTCTCGAGTTCGTCAATCCGTTCGCGAGATATGGGAGTTTGAAGTTAAGCAATGGTTGAGAAACCATCAAAATTTTCGCAATTCTGATGCTAGAAACGAATAACTGGAATGGCCTAGGGGAAAAGTACACACACCATTCTAATCGGGCGAGTATCTGCTTTCAGATGCAACAGGAATTTCTTGAGTTCGTCAACCCGTTCGTGAGATATGGGAGTTTGAAATTAAGGAATGGTTGAGAAACCATCAAAATTTTCGCAAGTCTGATTCTCGAAACCAATAACTATAAAGACCTAGGGGAAAAATACACATACCTTTGTAATCGGGCGAGTTTCCAATTTCAGATGCAACAGGAATTTCTCGAGTTCGTCAATCCGTTCGCGAGATATGGGTGTTTGAAGTTAAGGAATGGTTGAGAAACCCCCAAAATTCTCGCAATTCTTTTACTCGAAACCAATAACTACAAAGGCCTAGGGGAAAAATACACATACCTTTGTAGTCGCGCGAGTTTCCACTTTCAGATGCAACAGGAATTTCTCGAGTTCGTCAATCCGTTCGCGAGATATGGGAGTTTGAAGTTAAGGAATCGTTGAGAAACCATCACAATTTTCGCAAGTCTGATACTCGAAACCAATAACTACTATGGCCTAGGGGAAAAGTACACACACCATTGTAATCGGGCGAGTTTCCACTTTCAGATGCAACAGGAATTTCTCGAGTTCGTCATTCCGTTCGCGACATATGGGAGTTTGAAGTTAAGGAATGCTTGAGACACCATCAAAATTTTCGCAATTCTGACGCTAGAAACCAATAACTACAAAGGCCTACGGGAAAAATACACATACCTTTGTAAAAGGGAGGGTTTCCACTTTCAGATGCAACAGGCATTTCTCGAGTTCGTCAATCCGTTCGCGAGATATGGGAGTTTAAAGTTAAGGAATGGTTGAGAAACCATAAAAATTTTCGCAATTCTGATGCTAGAAACGAATAACTGGAATGGCCTAGGGGAAAAGTACACACACCATTGTAATCGGGCGAGTTTCTACTTTCAGATGCAACAGGAATTTCTCGAGTTCGTCATTCGGTTCGCGAGATATGGGTGTTTGAAGTTAAGAAATGGTTGAGGAACCATCAAAATTTTCGCAAGTCTGATACTCGAAATCAATTACTCCTATGGCCTAGGGCAAAAATGCACATACCGTTGTAATCGGGCGAGATTCTGCTTTCAGATGCAATAGGAAATTCTCGAGTTCGTCAATCCGTTCGCGAGATATGGATGTGTGAAGTTAAGGAATGGTTGAGGAACCATCAAAATTTTCGCAATTCTGATGCTAGAAACGAATAACTGGAATGGCTTAGGGGAAAAGTACACACACCATTCTAATCGGGCGAGTATCTGCTTTCAGATGCAACAGGAATTTCTTGAGTTCGTCAACCCGTTCGTGAGATATGGGAGTTTGAAATTAAGGAATGGTTGAGAAACCATCAAAATTTTCGCAAGTCTGATTCTCGAAACCAATAACTACAAAGAACTAGGGGAAAAATACACATACCTTTGTAATCGGGCTAGTTTCCAATTTCAGATGCAACAGGAATTTCTCGAGTTCGTCAATCCGTTCGCGAGATATGGGAGTTTGAAGTTAAGGAATGGTTGAGAAACCCCCAAAATTCTCGCAATTCTTTTACTCGAAACCAATAACTACAAAGGCCTAGGGGAAAAATACACATACCTTTGTAATCGCGCGAGTTTCCACTTTCAGATGCAACAGGAATTTCTCGAGTTCGTCAATCCGTTCGCGAGATATGGGAGTTTGAAGTTAAGGAATCGTTGAGAAACCATCATATTTTTCGCAAGTCTGATACTCGAAACCAATAACTACTATGGCCTAGGGGAAAAGTACACACACCATTGTAATCGGGCGAGTTTCTGCTTTCTGATGCAACAGGAATTTCTCGAGTTCGTCAATCCGTTCGTGAGATATGGGAGTTTGAAATTAAGGAATGGTTGAGAAACCATCAAAATATTCGCAAGTCTGATACTCGAAACCAATAACTACAAAGGCCTAGGGTAAAAATACACATACCTTTGTAATCGGGCGAGTTTCCACATTCAGATGCAACAGGAATTTCTCGAGTTCGACATTCCGTTCGAAAGATATTGGAGTTTGAAGTTAAGGAATGCTTGAGAAACCATCAAAATTCTCGCAATTCTTTTACTCGAAACCAATAACTACAAAGGCCTAGGGGAAAAATACACATACCTTTGTAATCGGGCGAGTTTCCACTTTCAGATGCAACAGGAATTTCTCGAGTTCGTCAATCCGTTCGCGAGATATGGGAGTTTGAAGTTAAGGAATGGTTGAGAAACCATCGCAATTTTCGCAATTCTGAAGCTCGAAACGAATAACTGGAATGGCCTAGGGGAAAAGTACACACACCATTCTAATCGGGCGAGTCTCTACTTTCAGATGCAACAGGAATTTCTCGAGTTCGTCAATCCGTTCGCGAGATATGGCAGTTTGAAGTTAAGGAATGGTTGAGAAACCGTCAAAATTTTGGCAAGTCTGATACTCGAAACCAATAACTACAATGGCCTAGGGGAAAAACACACACATCTTTGTAATCGGGCGAGTTTCTACTTTCATATTCAACAGGAATTTCTCGAGTTTGTGACTCCGTTCGCGAGATATGGGAGTTTGAAGTTAACGGACGGTTTAGAAACCATCAAAATTCTCGCAATTCTTTTACTCGAAACCAATAACTACAAAGGCCTAGGGGAAAAATACACATACCTTTGTAGTCGGGCGAGTTTCCACTTTCAGATGCAACAGGAATTTCTCGAGTTCGTCATTCCGTTCGCGACATATGGGAGTTTGAAGTTAAGCAATGGTTGAGAAACCATCAAAATTTTCGCAATTCTGATGCTAGAAACGAATAACTACAAAGGCCTAGGGGAAAAATACACATACCTTTGTAATCGGGCGAGTTTCCAATTTCAGATGCAACAGGAATTTCTCGAGTTCGTCAATCCGTTCGCGAGATATGGGAGTTTGAAGTTAAGGAATCGTTGAGAAACCATCACAATTTTCGCAAGTCTGATACTCGAAACCAATAACTACTATGGCCTAGGGGAAAAGTACACACACCATTGTAATCGGGCGAGTTTCTGCTTTCTGATGCAACAGGAATTTCTCGAGTTCGTCAATCTGTTCGTGAGATATGGGAGTTTGAAATTAAGGAATGGTTGAGAAACCATCAAAATTTTCGCAAGTCTGATACTCGAAACCTATAACTACAAAGGCCTAGGGTAAAAATACACATACCTTTGTAATCGGGCGAGTTTCCACTTTCAGATGCAACAGGAATTTCTCGAGTTCGTCATTCCGTTCGAAAGATATGGGAGTTTGAAGTTAAGGAATGCTTGAGAAACCATCAAAATTCTCGCAATTCTTTTACTCGAAACCAATAACTACAAAGGCCTAGGGGAAAAATACACATACCTTTGTAATCGGGCGAGTTTCCACTTTCAGATGCAACAGGAATTTCTCGAGTCCGTCAATCCGTTCGCGAGATATGGGAGTTTGAAGTTAAGGAATGGTTGAGAAACCATCGCAATTTTCGCAATTCTGATGCTCGAAACGAATAACTGGAATGGCCTAGGGGAAAAGTACACACACCATTCTAATCGGGCGAGTCTCTACTTTCAGATGCAACAGGAATTTCTCGAGTTCGTCAATCCGTTCGCGAGATATGGCAGTTTGAAGTTAAGGAATGGTTGAGAAACCGTCAAAATTTTGGCAAGTCTGATACTCGAAACCAATAACTACAATGGCCTAGGGGAAAAACACACACATCTTTGTAATCGGGCGAGTTTCTACTTTCATATTCAACAGGAATTTCTCGAGTTTGTGAATCCGTTCGCGAGATATGGGAGTTTGAAGTTAAGGGACGGTTGAGAAACCATCAAAATTCTCGCAATTCTTTTACTCGAAACCAATAACTACAAAGGCCTAGGGGAAAATACACATACCTTTGTAATCGCGCGAGTTTCCACTTTCAGACGCAACAGGAATTTCTCGACTTCGTCAATCCGTTCGCGAGATATGGGAGTTTGAAGTTAAGGAATGGTTGAGAAACCATCGAAATTTTCGCAATTCTGATGCTAGAAACGAATAACTCGAATGGCCTAGGGGAAAAGTACACACACCATTCTAATCGGGCGAGTATCTACATTCAGATGCAACAGGAATTTTTCGATTTCGTAAATCCGTTCGCGAGATATGGGAGTTTGAAGTTAAGGAATCGTTGAGAAACCATCACAATTTTCGCAATTCTGGCTCTAGAATCCAATAACTACAATGCGCTAGGGGAAAATACATATACCGTTGTAATCGGGCGAGTTTCTGCTTTCAGATGCAACAGGAATTTTTCGAGTTCGTCAATCCGTACGCGAGATATGGGAGTTTGAAGTTAAGGAATGGTTGAGAAACCATCGCAATTTTCGCAAGTCTGATACTCGAAACCAATAACTACAATGGCCTAGGGGAAAAATACACATACCGTTGTAATCGGGCGAGTTTCTACATTCAGATGCAACAGGAATTTCTCGATTTCGTAAATCCGTTCGCGAGCCATGGGAGTTTGAAGTTAAGGAATCGTTGAGAAACCATCACAATTTTCGCAAGTCTGATACTCGAAACCAATAACTACTATGGCCTAGGGGAAAAGTACACACACCATTGTAATCGGGCGAGTTTCTGCTTTCAGATGCAACAGCAATTTCTCGAGTTCGTCAATCCGTTCGGGAGATATGGGAGTTTGAAATTACGGAATGGTTGAGAAACCATCAAAATTCCCGCAATTCTTTTACTCGAAACCAATAACTACAAAGGCCTAGGGGAAAAATACACATACCGTTGTAATCGGGCGAGTTTCTACTTTCAGATGCAACAGGAATTTCTCGATTTTGTAAATCCGTTCGCGAGATATGGGAGTTTGAAATTAAGGAATGGTTGAGAAACCATCAAAATTTTCGCAAGTCTGATACTCGAAACCAATACCTACAAAGACCTAGGGGAAAAATACACATACCTTTGTAATCGGGCGAGTTTCCACTTTCAGATACAACAGGAATTTCTCGAGTTCGTCAATCCGTTCGCGAGATATGGGAGTTTGAAGTTAAGGAATGGTTGAGAAACCATCGCAATTTTCGCAATTCTGATGCTCGAATCGAATAACTGGAATGGCCTAGGGGAAAAGTACACACACCATTCTAATCGGGCGAGTATCTGCTTTCAGATGCAACAGGAATTTCTTGAGTTCGTCAACCCGTTCGTGAGATATGGGAGTTTGAAATTAAGGAATGGTTGAGAAACCAACAAAATTTTGGCAAGTCTGATACTCGAAACCAATAACTACAAAGGCCTAGGGGAAAAACACACATACCGTTGTAATCGGGCGAGTTTCCACTTTCAGATGCAACAGGAATTTCTCGAGTTTGTTAATCCGTTCGCGAGATATGGGAGTTTGAAGTTAAGGAATGGTTGAGAAACCATCGCAATTTTCGCAATTCTGATGCCCGAAACGAATAACTGGAATGGCCTAGGGGAAAAGTACACACACCATTCTAATCGGGCGAGTCTCTACTTTCAGATGCAACAGGAATTTCTCGAGTTCGTCAATCCGTTCGCGAGATATGGGAGTTTGAAATTAAGGAATGGTTGAGAAACCATCAAAATTTTCGCAAGTCTGATACTCGAAACCAATAACTACAAAGGCCTAGGGGAAAAATACACATACCTTTGTAATCGGGCGAGTTTCCACTTTCAGATGCAACAGGAATTTCTCGAGTTCGTCATTCCGTTCGAAAGATATGGGAGTTTGAAGTTAAGGAATGCTTGAGAAACCATCAAAATTCTCGCAATTCATTTACTCGAAACCAATAACTACAAAGGCCTAGGGGAAAAATACACATACCTTTGTAATCGGGCGAGTTTCCACTTTCAGATGCAACAGGAATTTCTCGAGTTCGTCAATCCGTTCGCGAGATATGAGAGTTTGAAGTTAAGGAAAGGTTGAGAAACCATCGCAATTTTCGCAATTCTGATGCTCGAAACGAATAACTGGAATGGCCTAGGGGAAAGGTACACACACCATTCTAATCGGGCGAGTCTCTACTATCAGATGCAACAGGAATTTCTCGAGTTCGTCATTCCGTTCGAAAGATATGGGAGTTTGAAGTTAAGGAATGCTTGAGAAACCATCAAAATTCTCGCAATTCTTTTACTCGAAACCAATAACTACAAAGGCCTAGGGTAAAAATACACATACCGTTGTAATCGGGCGAGTGTCTACATTCAGATGGAACAGGAATTTCTCGATTTCGTAAATCCGTTCGCGAGATATGGGAGTTTGAAATTAAGGAATGGTTGAGAAACCATCAAAATTTTCGCAAGTCTGATACTCGAAACCAATAACTACAAAGACCTAGGGGAAAAATACACATACCATTGTAATCGGGCGAGTTTCCACTTTCAGATGCAACAGGAATTTCTCGAGTTCGTCAATCCGTTCGCGAGATATGGGAGTTTGAAGTTAAGGAATGGTTGAGAAACCATCAAAATTCTCGCAATTCTTTTACTCGAAACCAATAACTACAAAGGCCTAGGGGAAAAATACACATACCTTTGTAATCGGGCGAGTTTCCACTTTCAGATGCAACAGGAATTTCTCGAGTTCGTCAATCCGTTCGCGAGATATGAGAGTTTGAAGTTAAGGAATGGTTGAGAAACCATCGCAATTTTCGCAATTCTGATGCTAGAAACGAATAACTGGAATGGCCTAGGGGAAAAGTACACACACCATTCTAATCGGGCGAGTATCTGCTTTCAGATGCAACAGGAATATCTTGAGTTCGTCAACCCATTCGTGAGATATGGGAGTTTGAAATTAAGGAATGGTTGAGATACCATCAAAATTTTCGCAAGTCTGATACTCGAAACCAATAACTACAAACGCCTAGGGGAAAAATACACATACCGTTGTAATCGGGCGACTTTCTACATTCAGATGCAACAGGAATTTTTCGATTTCGTAAATCCGTTCGCGAGATATGGGAGTTTGAAGTTAAGGAATCGTTGAGAAACCATCACAATTTTCGCAATTCTGGCTCTAGAATCCAATAACTACAATGCGCTAGGGGAAAATACATATACCGTTGTAATCGGGCGAGTTTCTGCTTTCAGATGCAACAGGAATATTTCGAGTTCGTCAATCCGTACGCGAGATATGGGAGTTTGAAGTTAAGGAATGGTTCAGAAACCATCGCAATTTTCGCAAGTCTGATACTCGAAACCAATAACTACAATGGCCTAGGGGAAAAATACACATACCGTTGTAATCGAGCGAGTTTCTACATTCAGAGGCAACAGGAATTTCACGATTTCGTAAATCCGTTCGCGAGACATGGGTGTTTGAAGTTAAGGAATCGTTGAGAAACCATCACAATTTTCGCAAGTCTGATACTCGAAACCAATAACTACTATGGCCTAGGGGAAAAGTACACACACCATTGTAATCGGGCGAGTTTCTGCTTTCAGATGCAACAGGAATTTCTCGAGTTCGTCAATCCGTTCGTGAGATATGGGAGTTTGAAATTAAGGAATGGTTGAGAAACCATCAATATTTTCGCAAGTCTGATACCCGAAACCAATAACTACAAAGACCTAGGGGAAAAATACACATACCATTGTAATCGGGCGAGTTTCCAATTTCAGATGCAACAGGAATTTCTCGAGTTCGTCAATCCGTTCGCGAGATATGGGAGTTTGAAGGTAAGGAATGGTTGAGAAACCATCAAAATTCCCGCAATTCATTTACTCGAAACCAATAACTACAAAGGCCTAGGGGAAAAATACACATACCTTTGTAATCGGGCGAGTTTCCACTTTCAGATGCAACAGGAATTTCTCGAGTTCGTCATTCCGATCGAAAGATATGGGAGTTTGAAGTTAAGGAATGGTTGAGAAACCATCACAATTTTCGCAATTCTGATGCTCGAAACGAATAACTGGAATGGCCTAGGGGAAAGGTACACACACCATTCTAATCTGGCGAGTTTCTACTTTCATATGCAACAGGAATTTCTCGAGTTCGTGAATCCGTTCGCGAGATATGGGAGTTTGAAGTTAAGGAACGGTTGAGAAACCATCAAAATTCTCGCAATTCTTTAACTCGAAACCAATAACTACAAAGGCCTAGGGGAAAAATACACATACCTTTGTAATCGCGCGAGTTTCCACTTTCAGACGCAACAGGAATTTCTCGACTTCGTCAATCCGTTCGCGAGATATGGGAGTTTGAAGTTAAGGAATGGTTGAGAAATCATCAAAATTTTCGCAAGTCTGATACTCGAAACCAATAACTACAAAGGCCTAGGGGAAAAATACACATACCGTTGTAATCGGGCGAGTTTCTACATTCAGATGGAACAGGAATTTCTCGATTTCGTAAATCCGTTCGCGAGATATGGGAGTTTGAAATTAAGGAATGGTTGAGAAACCATCAAAATTTTCGCAAGTCTGATACTCGAAACCAATAACTACAAAGGCCTAGGGGAAAAATACACATACCGTTGTAATAGGGCGACTTTCTACATTCAGATGCAACAGGAATTTTTCGATTTCGTAAATCCGTTCGCGAGATATGGGAGTTTGAAGTTAAGGAATCGTTGAGAAACCATCACAATTTTCGCAATTCTGGCTCTAGAATCCAATAACTACAATGCGCTAGGGGAAAATACATATACCGTTGTAATCGGGCGAGTTTCTGCTTTCAGATGCAACAGGAATATTTCGAGTTCGTCAATCCGTACGCGAGATATGGGAGTTTGAAGTTAAGGAATGGTTCAGAATCCATCGCAATTTTCGCAAGTCTGATACTCGAAACCAATAACTACAATGACCTAGGGGATAAATACACCTACCGTTGTAATCGGGCGAGTTTCTACATTCAGATGCAACAGGAATTTCTCGATTTCGTAAATCCGTTCGCGAGACATGGGAGTTTGAAGTTAAGGAATCGTTGAGAAACCATCACAATTTTCGCAAGTCTGATACTCGAAACCAATAACTACAAAGGCCTAGGGGAAAAATACACATACCGTTGTAATCGGTCGAGTTTCTGCTTTCAGATGCAACAGGAATTTCTCGAGTTCGTCAATCCGTTCGTGAGATATGGGAGTTTGAAATTAAGGAATGGTTGAGAAACCATCAAAATTTTCGCAAGTCTGATACTCGAAACCAATAACTACAAAGACCTAGGGGGAAAATACACATACCATTGTAATCGGGCGAGTTTCCAATTTCAGATGCAATAGGAATTTCTCGAGTTCGTCAATCCGTTCGCGAGATATGGGAGTTTGAAGTTAAGGAATGGTTGAGAAACCATCAAAATTCCCGCAATTCTTTTACTCGAAACCAATAACTACAAAGGCCTAGGGGAAAAATACACATACCTTTGTAATCGCGCGAGTTTCTCCATTCAGATGCAACACGAACTTTTCGATTTCGTAAATCCGTTCGCGAGATATGGGAGTTTGAAGTTAAGGAATGGTTGAAAAACCGTCAAAATTTTCGCAAGTCTGATACTCGAAACCAATAACTACAAAGGCCTAGGGGAAAAATACACATACCGTTGTAATCGGGAGAGTTTCTACTTTCAGATGCAACAGGAAATTCTCGAGTTCGTCAATCCGTTCGCGAGATATGGGAGTTTGAAGTTAAGGAATGGTTGAGAAACCCCCTAAGTTTTCGCAAGTCTGATACTCGAAACAAATAACTACAAAGGCCTAGGGGAAAATTGCACATACCTTTGTAATCGGGCGAGTTTCCACTTTCAGATGCAACAGGAATTTCTCGAGTTCGTCATTCCGTTCGCGAGATATGGGAGTTTGAAGTTAAGCAATGGTTGAGAAACCATCAAAATTTTCGCAATTCTGATGCTAGAAACGAATAACTACAAAGGCCTAGGGGAAAAATACACATACCTTTGTAATCGCGCGGGTTTCCACTTTCAGATGCAACAGGAATTTCTCGACTTCGTCAATCCGTTCGCGAGATATGGGAGTTTGAAGTTAAGGAATGGTTGAGAAACCATCGAAATTTTCGCAATTCTGATGCTAGAAACGTATAACTGGAATGGCCTAGGTGAAAAGTACACACACCTTTCTAATCGGGCTAGTATCTGCTTTCAGATGCAACAGGAATATCTTGAGTTCGTCAACCCGTTCGTGAGATATGGGAGTTTGAAATTAAGGAATGGTTGAGAAACCATCAAAATTTTCGCAAGTCTGATACTCGAAACCAATAACTACAAAGGCCTAGGGGAAAAATACACATACCGTTGTAATCGGGCGACTTTCTCCATTCAGGTGCAACACGAATATTTCGATTTCGTAAATCCGTTCGCGAGATATGGGAGTTTGAAGTTAAGGAATCGTTGAGAAACCATCACAATTTTCGCAATTCTGGCTCTAGAATCCAATAACTACAATGCGCTAGGGGAAAATACATATACCGTTGTAATCGGGCGAGTTTCTGCTTTCAGATGCAAGAGGAATTTTTCGAGAACGTCAATCCGTACGCGAGATGTGGGAGTTTGAAGTTAAGGAATGGTTGAGAAACCATCGCAATATTCGCAAGTCTGTTACTCGAAACCAATAACTACAATGGCCTAGGGGAAAAATACACATACCGTTGTAATCGGGCGAGTTTCTATATTCGGATGCAACAGGATTTTCTCGATTTCGTAAATCTGTTCGCGAGACATGGGAGTTTCAAGTTAAGGAATCGTTGAGAAACCATCACAATTTTCGCAAGTCTGATACTCGAAACCAATAACTACAAAGGCCTAGGGTAAAAATACACATACCGTTGTAATCGGGCGACTTTCTACATTCAGATGCAACAGGAATTTCTCGATTTCGTAAATCCGTTCGCGAGATATGGGAGTTTGAAATTAAGGAATGGTTGAGAAACCATCAAAATTTTCGCAAGTCTGATACTCGAAACCAATAACTACAAAGACCTAGGGGAAGAATACACATACCTTTGTAATCGGGCGAGTTTCCACTTTCAGATGCAACAGGAATTTCTCGAGTTCGTCAATCCGTTCGCGAGATATGGGAGTTTGAAGTTAAGGAATGGTTGAGAAACCATCGCAATTTTCGCAATTCTGATGCTCGAAACGAATAACTGGAATGGCCTAGGGGAAATGTACACACACCATTCTAATCGGGCGAGTCTCTGCTTTCAGATGCAACAGGAATTTCTCGAGTTCGTCAATCCGTTCGCGAGATATGGGAGTTTGAAGTTAAGGAATGGTTGAGAAACCGTCAAAATTTTCGCAAGTCTGATACTCGAAACCAATAACTACAATGGCCTAGGGGAAAAACACACACATCTTTGTAATCGGGCGAGTTTTTACTTTCAGATGCAACAGGAATTTCTCGAGTTCGTCAATCCGTTCGCGAGATATGGGAGTTTGAAATTAAGGAATGGTTGAGAAACCATCAAAATTTTCGCAAGTCTGATACTCGAAACCAATAACTACAAAGACCTAGGGGAAAAATACACATACCTTTGTAATCGGGCGAGTTTCCACTTTCAGATGCAACAGGAATTTCTCGAGTTCGTCAATCCGTTCGCGAGATATGGGAGTTTGAAGTTAAGGAATGGTTCAGAAACCATCGCAATTTTCGCAATTCTGATGCTCGAAACGAATAACTGGAATGGCCTAGGGGAAATGTACACACACCATTCTAATCGGGCGAGTCTCTGCTTTCAGATGCAACAGGAATTTCTCGAGTTCGTCAATCCGTTCGCGAGATATGGGAGTTTGAAGTTAAGGAATGGTTGAGAAACCGTCAAATTTTCGCAAGTCTGATACTCGAAACCAATAACTACAATGGCCTAGGGGAAAAACACACACATCTTTGTAATCGGGCGAGTTTTTACTTTCAGATGCAACAGGAATTTCTCGAGTTCGTCAATCCGTTCGCGAGATATGGGAGTTGGAAGTTAAGGAATGGTTGAGAAACCATCAAAATTCTCGCAATTCTGATGCTAGAAACGAATAACTGGAATGGCCTAGGGGAAAAGTACACACACCTTTCTAATCGGGCGAGTATCTGCTTTCAGATGCAACAGGAATATCTTGAGTTCGTCAACCCGTTCGTGAGATATGGGAGTTTGAAATTAAGGAATGGTTGAGAAACCATCAAAATTTTCGCAAGTCTGATACTCGAAACCAATAACTACAAAGGCCTTTTTTTTTTTTTTTTTTTTTATACGTGGGGGAAATCTTCGAAAGACCCCCCCCCCCCCGCCGCCTGGGGAGGGGCGGGGGGAGTGTGGGATTCCCCGCGCCCGGAAGGAAACCCAACGGGCGCGGGACCTGCCCACTAAAACCCACCACGGTGGCCATCCTCGCACTATGCAGGGGGAGCACCTGGGACCGAAAACATCATATCATCAGGTGCTCCCCCGTGCAGGGCTCTCGCGCCCGTGTCCTCCCGTTCCAGGGAAGGGAGGGGGTACTCCACCCTCCCTTCCCTGTTTTCTCCTCGGCGCTCTGGCGCCCGACGTCGGAGCAGGGCCACACTGCTCCGTCATCCCACTCCCGGGGGGCCGCCCGAGGGCGGCCGTGAGTCCCACACTCACGACCGCCCACGGCCCCCATAGCCGCGCCGGAGGCACGGTTCTAGGACCGTGCCGTCGGCGCGGCTGCACCCCGGTTCGTACGCTCCCGAGGGCGGCTCTGGCCTCACCGCCCTCGAGAGCGTCGCCGTCCCTTATTTCTCCCCCCTTAGGCGACGGGCGGTGGCACGAGACTCAAGGGCTACGTACCCCCGCCCGCCGCTCTCAGGGTGGCCTCCCTGGCCCTTCCGGAGGCCTACCCGCCCCCGGCCTCGGACGAGGCCTCGCTCGCGGTCTCCCCCTCTCGCGAATGCGGCTCGCGGCCTCCTTCTGCGAGATTACCTCCTCGCAGAAGGAGGCCACGGCCCTCCACTTCGTCTCGCTGCCGAGCATGGCCCGTACCACGCCCGGCAGCGAGAGATCCGCCCCAATCACGGCCGTGAGGACACGGCGCCCCACCCCCCAGGCTGGACACACCTCGAGGGTGTGTTGCGCCGTGTCCTCGTCCGCTGGACAGTGCCAGCAGCGCGCCGCCTCTTCCACACCGATTCGGCACAGGTACTGTCCGAAGCATCCGTGCCCGGACAGCACCTGCACCAACCGGTAGGTGAGTGAGCCGAAGCGCCTACCCAGCCACTCAAACAGAACCGGCCGGATAGCCCCGACAGTCCTCTGGCCGAACAACGGCTCGGCCAGCCGCTGCTGCCAAAGCCGCAGCATAGACTCCCGGGCCTGGCGCTTGAGGGCCTCCACCTCGCATCCCGCCAGGACCACCCCATCCTCGCGGGCGCGCATGCGGCCCTCGTAGAAAGCCGCATGCATGCCCGCGATCAAGTCCGCCGGGGGTAGCCCCGCGAGGACGCTCGACGCCTCATACGAAACGGTCCGGTACCCCCGGGCGATCCGAAGTGCAAGCCGCCTTTGAACCCGGCGCAGCAATACCTTGCTGCGCCGGGAGGCGGCCAGGTCGCCCGCCCAAACGGGGGCCCCGTATAGGGCCACCGAGTGGACCATTCCCGCGTAGAGGCGGCGAACCCGGTCACTCGGGCCCCGCAGGTTGGGGAGGATACGGCCCAAAGCGCCAGCTATCCTCTCCAACCGCGGGGCCAGGGCCCGGAAATGGCCCTCGAAGCGCCAGTGGCTGTCGAGGTGAAGTCCCAGATATTTCATCTGAGACCCCACCTCGACGTCTGTCTCACCCACCCGGATCAGGGGGGGAGGCGGCTCTCCCCGGGGTCTATACATCCCGAGTACCTCGGTTTTGTGGAGAGCCACCTCCAAACCGATCCCCCTGATCCGGGAGACGACGCGCCGGGCACCGTCCTCGGCGGCCCGAACAGCCCCCCTCCAGTCCCCCCCGACGGCCAACAACAAGGTGTCGTCCGCGTAACACGTCAGGCTGACGCCGTCGGGGAGGTCTTCGGCCCGCAGGACGGTGTCGTACCCGAGGTTCCACAGCAGGGGTCCTAACACCGACCCCTGCGGAACCCCGGAGTACACCGCTCTCCTCTCCGTCCCGCACCGGCCCGGATACTCGATCCACCTGTCGCGGAGGTAGTCCTCGACGACTGCCCTAAGGTAGGCGGGGACTCGATGTTCCTCAAGCCCCCGCCTAATCGCCTCCCAGGGTAGGGTGTTAAACGCATTGGCGATGTCCAAGGACACCGCCAATGCCACCCCACCCCGGGAGACCGCCGAGGCCGAGAGGGACCGGACGCGTCGAATCGCGTCGATCGTCGACCGGCCCTCCCGGAACCCGAACTGGCACTCCGCCAGCCCGGGCCCACCCCGCGACAGGTGCCCGACGATGCGGGCCGCTACGACTCTTTCTAGGAGCTTGCCCACATCGTCGAGCAGGCAAATCGGCCGGTACGCGGACGGAGAGTCCGCGGGCCTACCCTCTTTCTGGAGGAGGACCATTCGGGCCACCTTCCATGCGGAGGGGAATCGCCCCGCCTCCAGGCAGCGGTCGAATAGCTGCCGGAGGCCGTCACCCAGGACGTCCGCGGCCAAGACCCAGACTCGGCCGGGCACTCCCGAAGGACCCGGGGCAGTATCCTTCGCCCCGAGTCTTCGGATGGCCGCGGCTAGCTCCCCAGCCGAGACCCCCAGCTCGGCGGACCAGGTGGTCGGGTCCGCAGAGGGACGTGGCCCGCTCTCCCCCACGATCGGGAAGAGCGTGTCGACCACGTCCCTCAAGAGCTGGGGGTCGAGACCCTCGGTGATCGGGGGAGCCCATGGCCGGAGTTTATTTAGAACTATCCGGTATGGGCGCCCCCATGGATCCCGCTCGAGGGTCTCGAGGAGCTCCTTCCAGCTCTGGGCCTTGGCCCGTTTGATGGCGACCTGCAGAGCCCTCTTTTCCGCGCGATAGGACTCGTACAGTTCCGCCGCCCCCGCCCGCGCTCTGACGTCACCGTTCCGTCCGGCCCGACGACGCGCGCGGGTGTACTGGCGTCGGGCCCGGACGCATGCTGTCCGCAATTCCCCGATTTCGCCCGACCACCAGTACACCGCCCGACGAGGAGACCGCGGCCCGGCCCGGGGCATCGCCGCGTCGCAAATGCGCGCGACGGCGCTCCCGAGCCGAGCCACGGCCTCCTCCAGGTCGGGCAGCCTGGTCTCCCGTCTAGGCCAGGTTTCGGCTAGAGCGGCTGCCACCAGGACGTCCTTGTCAAGGCGCCGAAGCGCCCATCTGCGTGGTGGGGCGCTACCCGCTCCCGGGCGGAGGCGTCAGTGCGGGGCCGCGGCGGCCTCGGGGGCGGTCAGGACCACCCGGATATACCGGTGGTCCGATAATGTCTCCTCCCCCACCACCACGTCCCACCCGGACACCATACGCGCGGCGCCGGGGGATCCAAACGTCAAATCCACTATGGACCCTCCCCCGCGCCGCACGCACGTCAGCTCCGACCCCCGGTTAATCAACCGGAGGTCAAAGCCCGCCGCCCAGTCGCCCAGAGCCTCGCCCCTCCGATTGGTCCTGGGGGACCCCCATGCCACAGACCAGGCATTGAAGTCCCCCAGGACCAGCACCGGCCGGGGCGCAATTCTTGTGAGGCACGGCCCCACCCCGGCCAAGTACTGCTCGAAGGCAGCAAGGCCGCAGTTGGGCGAAACGTAGCACCCCACCACGGCGACTCCCCCCCACTGGACGGCGACGAATCCCGCCCCGTTCTCCAGTAAGGAGAACGGAGGAGACCCGTCACCGCCCTGCCACACAGCCGCCACCAAGCCGTCCGCATCCCCCATCCAATGCGGATGGTCGGGGACGCGGTACGGCTCGGCAGCGACTGCCAGACCACCCCCCCACTACGCCAGCGTCTGACACATTAGGTCCTGCGCTGCGCGGCAGTGGTTGAGGTTGGCCTGCAGGAGGAGGCGGGGAGCCATTAATTGATGGCCTCCTCACCGCCTCCTGGTGGCACCTCCGTGAGGACGGCGGCGGGGCCAATGTCCACCTCCATCGCGGACATCAACGCCGTCGCCGCCTCCGACCCCTTCTTTGCGGCCGTCGCGGCGGTCGCGGCCAGGTCCGCGGGCGCCGCGGCGCTCGCAGCTGGGGCTACTCTCACCGGCGCCGGGAGCGGCCCCGGCGCCCCCCTCCCCTGCCCACGTCGGGATGGGGGGGGGGGGGGTACACTGCTTCCACCCTATTCGGTGCGCGGCGGGTCTCCCCATGTCCGCACACAGCGGGCACTTAGGGGCCGCCGCGCAGTGGCTCGCGCGGTAGCCTTCGGCACCGCAGCGGTAACAAGCACCGCTGCGGTCCACCGCGGAGGTGCACCGCTGCCTGACATGGCCCGTCTCCAGGCAGCGGTAGCACTGGAGTGGGCGTTGGGCGAGGACCTCGATCCTCGCCGACACCCACCCCACCACGATCCTCCCGACTGCTTCTAACTTCCGGGCAGCCGGAAGAGGGCACCGTGCCCACACCGCTCCCAGGCCGGAGGAGGACCGCCGGACCTCCCCGGTCCGGATGTCCCCCTCAGAGCAGCCACCGGCTTGGGCCAGCGCCCCGGCCACCTCCTCCCGGGTGACCGAGTCGTCCAGCCCACAAACGCGCAGCTCCGCGCTTTTTGTGGGCCGGGCGACCCTGACACCCCGGGGCGCCAAGGCCTCGCCCAGCTTTTCGGCCAGTCGGTCCGCCCTGGCTGCGTTGTCGGGGCCGCCCACGCGCAGCATGAGCGCCCCCGTCACCGCCCATCTCGGGCGGACCGACTCGATGGCGAGTGCGGCCAAGAATATCTTCTCCTTGGCCGCCGCCATCACCTCCCCGTAGGAGACGCCCCCCCCCCTCCGGGACGGTCAGCATGACTGCTGCCGTTGAAGGGGGGCGTCCCAGACGGGGCTTCGCCTTCCCCGCCTTTCCGTCCCTCTTCGGGGCAACCGGCGGGGGAGGCGGCGGCACCCGGGCCGCCCTCCTCGCCGTCCTTTTTGCCTTTCGGCCCAGGACCTCCGTCCACAAGGGACCGGATGGGGGCGGCGGCGGAGGCATTTGTGCCCCCGTCGTCGCCCCCACCACGGCACCCTTGCCCTTCGTCTTTGCCGCAGGGCCCGTAACTGCGATGGTCCCCCCCTGCGGTCCCCCGCCCCCCGGTAGTTTCCCGGGCCCGGTCCTCGGTCCCGCCGGCGCTTCGCCCCAAGGGGGTGATTTCCCCGCGGGTGACGGCCATCATGGCCGCCATCTTGGCGTCCATGAGGAGCTCGATGTTCCTCATGGAAGTCGCTGGTGTGGGGGGAGCTCCCGCTTTCCCCCTCCCACACGTGCACTCGCCCGTCGGCCCCGGATGAGGGCGCCTCTTAAGGGCGTCCGTCTCCCTCCGCGAGCACGCAAGCTCGTCTTGCAGCGTTTCCACACGCTGCCTTAATTGGGCGTTCGTGTACTCCAAGGCAGTTGGGACACGGCGTCCCAGCTCCTGGAGAGCCCTCCGCGCCTCCGTCGCGGCCTGGCCAACCGACCTGACGGAGGCTGTAGTCAGCCCTCGCGAGGTGGTGGCCACCTTCTCAATAGACCTCAGGGACGAGGCAATACGGGCCGATACATGGGCCGTATCCTCGTCCCTGAGGTCCTCCTCCCCGTCGCTCACCGTGAGCAACGGTGGAGCAGCGGACGTGGACGGAGCTTCCTCCGTCCTCCGCCCCTCCACCGTCCTGCGCCTCTTTACGCCCGCGGCGCTGGTCGCGGACGCCAGGGACGAGACCGACGCCGTCTCGTCCCCCTTCTCGAACGGCGCAGGGTGGGGCACGAGTGCCCCCTCCGTCGCCACCCTTCGCGCCACACGCTCCGTCACCCCTCCCCCCCCTTTTTTTTTTTTTGGCATATTTTCCATTTGTCTCCCACGCGTAGGTCGGAAAGTAAGTCGACCCGGGCAGAGCCGCCATACCCGGGCAGGCCTAAATACTCCGGGGGGTCGGCAGGTACCCCGGAGTTGGCCGCTTGGGATTGGGGCCTCCCCCCCAACCACGCATCCCATCACCGCGCACCGTAGCTTAGGATTGGAGGGCAATTTATAGAGTTACCATCCTCGCGGCCCGGGCGGTAAAGCCAAGGCCCCCGTCCCTCCTGCCGTCACGTACCACTCCCAAAGCCAAAAGAGGAATTGGGAGTGGGTCGTTGCGACGACCAACAGGAGTCTTACGGTGTGGTTTGGCATCGGGCACCTCGTGTTTGCCAGTCCCGCACTGTAGCAACAAGCTACAGCCCCTGAGGGAAACTACAAAGGCCTAGGGGAAAAAAAATACACATACCGTTGTAATCGGGCGACTTTCTCCATTCAGATGCAATACGAATTTTTCGATTTCGTAAATCCGTTCGCGAGATATGGGAGTTTGAAGTTAAGGAATCGTTGAGAAACCATCACAATTTTCGCAATTCTGGCTCTAGAATCCAATAACTACAATGCGCTAGGGGAAAATACATATACCGTTGTAATCGGGCGAGTTTCTGCTTTCAGATGCAACAGGAATTTTTCGAGTTCGTCAATCCGTACGCGAGATGTGGGAATTTGAAGTTAAGGAATGGTTGAGAAACCATCGCAATTTTCGCAAGTCTGATACTCGAAACCAATAACTACAATGGCCTAGGGGAAAAATACACATACCGTTGTAATCGGGCGAGTTTCTACATTCAGATGCAACAGGATTTTCTCGATTTCGTAAATGCGTTCGCGAGACATGGGAGTTTCAAGTTAAGAAATCGTTGAGAAACCATCACAATTTTCGCAAGTCTGATACTCGAAACCAATAACTACAATGGCCTAGGGGAAAAACACACACATCTTTGTAATCGGGCGAGTTTTTACTTTCAGATGCAACAGGAATTTCTCGAGTTCGTCAATCCGTTCGCGAGATATGGGAGTTGGAAGTTAAGGAATGGTTGAGAAACCATCAAAATTCTCGCAATTCTTTTACTCGAAACCAATAACTACAAAGGCCTAGGGGAAAAATACACACACCTTTGTAATCGCGCGAGTTTCCACTTTCAGATGCAACAGGAATTTCTCGAGTTCGTCAATCCGTTCGCGAGATATGGGTGTTTGAAGTTAAGGAATGGTTGAGAAACCATCGAAATTTTCGCAATTCTGATGCTAGAAACGAATAACTGGAATGGCCTCGGGGACAAGTACACACACCATTCTAATCGGGCGAGTCTCTGCTTTCAGATGCAACAGGAATTTCTTGAGTTCGTCAATCCGTTCGTGAGATATGGGAGTTTGAAATTAAGGAATGGTTGCGAAACCATCAAAATTTTCGCAAGTCTGATACTCGAAACCAATAACTACAAAGGCCTAGGGGAAAAATGCACATACCGTTGTAATCGGGCGAGTTTCTACATTCAGATGCAACAGGAATTTCTCGATTTCGTAAATCCGTTCGCGAGATATGGGAGTTTGAAGTTAAGGAATGGTTGAAAAACCGTCAAAATTTTCGCAAGTCTAATACTCGAAACCAATAACTACAACGGCCTAGGGGAAAATCACACATATCTTTGTAATCGGGAGAGTTTCTACTTTCAGATGCAACAGGAAATTCTCGAGTTCGTCAATCCGTTCGCGAGATATGGGTGTTTGAAGTTAAGGAATGGTTGAGAAACCCCCTAAATTTTCGCAAGTCTGATACTCGAAACAAATAACTACAAAGGCCTAGGGGAAAATTGCACATACCTTTGTAATCGGGCGAGTTTCCACTTTCAGATGCAACAGGAATTTCTCGAGTTCGTCATTCCGTTCGCGAGATATGGGAGTTTGAAGTTAAGCAATGGTTGAGAAACCATCAAAATTTTCGCAATTCTGATGCTAGAAACGAATAACTACAAAGGCCTAGGGGAAAAATACACATACCTTTGTAATCGCGCGAGTTTCCACTTTCAGATGCAACAGGAATTTCTCGACTTCGTCGATCCGTTCGCGAGATATGGGAGTTTGAAGTTAAGGAATGGTTGAGAAACCATCGAAATTTTCGCAATTCGGATGCTAGAAACGAATAACTGGAATGGCCTAGGGGAAAAGTACACACACCATTCTAATCGGGCGAGTATCTGCTTTCAGATGCAACAGGAATATCTTGAGTTCGTCAACCCGTTCGTGAGATATGGGAGTTTGAAATTAAGGAATGGTTGAGAAACCATCAAAATTTTCGCAAGTCTGATACTCAAAACCAATAACTACAAAGACCTAGGGGAAAATCACACATATCTTTGTAATCGGGAGAGTTTCTACTTTCAGATGCAACAGGAAATTCTCGAGTTCGTCAAACCGTTCGCGAGATATGGGAGTTTGAAGTTAAGGAATGGTTGAGAAACCCCCTAAATTTTCGCAATTCTGATACTCGATACAAATAACTACAAAGGCCTAGGGGAGAATTGCACATACCTTTGTAATCGGGCGAGTTTCCACTTTCAGATGCAACAGGAATTTCTCGAGTTCGTCATTCCGTTCGCGAGATATGGGAGTTTGAAGTTAAGCAATGGTTGAGAAACCATCAAAATTTTCGCAATTCTGATGCTAGAAACGAATAACTACAAAGGCCTAGGGGAAAAATACACATACCCTTGTAATCGCGCGAGTTTCTACTTTCAGATGCAACAGGAATTTCTCGACTTCGTCCATCCGTTCGCGAGATATGGGAGTTTGAAGTTAAGGAATGGTTGAGAAACCATCGAAATTTTCGCAATTCGGATGCTAGAAACGAATAACTGGAACGGCCTAGGGGAAAAGTACACACACCATTCTAATAGGGCGTGTATCTGCTTTCAGATGCAACAGGAATTTCTTGAGTTCGTCAATCCGTTCGTGAGATATGGGAGTTTGAAATTAAGGAATTGTTGCGAAACCATCAAAATTTTCGCAAGTCTGATACTCGAAACCAATAACGACAAAGGCCTAGGGGAAAAATACACATACCGTTGTAATCGAGCGAGTTTCTACATTCAGATGCAACAGGAATTTCTCGATTTCGTAAATCCGTTCGCGAGATATGGGAGTTTGAAATTAAGGAATGGTTGAGAAACCATCAAAATTTTCGCAAGTCTGATACTCGAAACCAATAACTACAAAGACCTAGGGGAAAAATACACATACCTTTGTAATCGGGCGAGTTTCCACTTTCAGATGCAACAGGAATTTCTCGAGTTCGTCAATCCGTTCGCGAGATATGGGAGTTTGAAGTTAAGGAATGGTTGAGAAACCGTCAAAATTTTCGCAAGTCTGATACTCGAAACCAATAACTACAATGGCCTATGGGAAAAACACACATATCTTTGTAATCGGGCAAGTTTCTACTTTCAGATGCAACAGGAATTTCTCGAGTTCGTCAATCCGTTCGCGAGACATGGGAGTTTGAAGTTAAGGAATGGTTGAGAAACCGTCAAAATTTTCGCAAGTCTGATACTCGAAACCAATAACTACAATAGCCTAGGGGAAAAACACATATATCTTTGTAATCGGTTGAGTTTCTACTTTCAGATACAACAGGAATTTCTCGAGTTCGTCATTCCGTTCGCGAGATATGGGAGTTTGAAGTTAAGGAATGGTTGAGAAACCGTCAAAATTTTCGCAAGTCTGATACTCGAAACCAATAACTACAATGGCCTAGGGGAAAAATACACATACCGTTGTAATCGGGCGAGTTTCTACATTCAGATGCAACAGGATTTTCTCGATTTCGTAAATCCGTTCGCGAGATATGGGAGTTTGAAGTTAAGGAATGGTTGAGAAACCATCGAAATTTTCGCAATTCTGATGCTAGAAACGAATAACTGGAATGGCCTCGGGGACAAGTACACACACCATTCTAATCGGGCGAGTATCTGCTTTCAGATGCAACAGGAATTTCTTGAGTTCGTCAATCCGTTCGTGAGATATGGGAGTTTGAAATTAAGGAATGGTTGCGAAACCATCAAAATTTTCGCAAGTCTGATACTCGAAACCAATAACTACAAAGGCCTAGGGGAAAAATACACATACCGTTGTAATCGGGCGAGTTTCTACATTCAGATGCAACAGGAATTTCTCGATTTCGTAAATCCGTTCGCGAGATATGGGAGTTTGAAGTTAAGGAATGGTTGAGAAACCATCAAAATTTTCGCAAGTCTGATACTCGAAACCAATAACTACAAAGACCTAGGGGAAAAATACACATACCTTTGTAATCGGGCGAGTTTCCACTTTCAGATGCAACAGGAATTTCTCGAGTTCGTCAATCCGTTCGCGAGATATGGGAGTTTGAAGTTAAGGAATGGTTGAGAAACCATCGGAATTTTCGCAATTCTGATGCTCGAAACGGATAACTGGAATGGCCTAGGGGAAGAAGTACACATATCTTTGTAATCGGTCGAGTTTCTACTTTCAGATGCAACAGGAATTTCTCGAGTTCGTCAATCCGTTCGCGAGATATGGGAGTTTGAAATTAAGGAATGGTTGAGAAACCATCAAAATTTTCGCAAGTCTGATACTCGAAACCAATAACTACAATGGCCTAGGGGAAAAACACACATATCTTTGTAATCGGGCAAGTTTCTACTTTCAGATGCAACAGGAATTTCTCGAGTTTGTCAATCCGTTCGCGAGATATGGGAGTTTGAAGTTAAGGAATGGTTGAGAAACCGTCAAAATTTTTGCAAGTCTGATACTCGAAACCAATAACTACAATAGCCTAGGGGAAAAACACACATATCTTTTTAATCGGGCGAGTTTCTACTTTCAGATGCAACAGGAATTTCTCGAGTTCGTCATTCCGTTCGCGAGATATGGGAGTTTGAAGTTAAGGAATGGTTGAGAAACCATCAAAATTCTCGCAATTCTTTTACTCGAAACCAATAACTACAAAGGCCTAGGGGAAAAATTCACATACCTTTGTAATCGCGCGAGTTTCCACTTTCAGATGCAACAGGGATTTCTCGAGTTCGTCAATCCGTTCGCGAGATATTGGAGTTTGCAGTTAAGGAATGGTTGAGAAACCGTCAAAATTTTGGCAAGTCTGATAATCGAAACCAATAACTACAATGGCCTAGGGGAAAAACACACATATCTTTGTAATCGGGCGAGTATCTACTTTCAGATGCAACAGGAATTTCTCGAGTTCGTCAATCCGTTCGCGAGATATGGGAGTTTGAAATTAAGGAATGGCTGAGAAACCATCAAAATTTTCGCAAGTCTGATACTCGAAACCAATAACTACAAAGGCCTAGGGGAAAAATACACATACCTTTGTAATCGGGCGAGTTTCCACTTTCAGATGCAACAGGAATTTCTCGAGTTCGTCTATCCGTTCGAAAGATATGGGAGTTTGAAGTTAAGAAATGGTTGAGAAACCATTAAAATTCTCGCAATTCTTTTACTCGAAACCAATAACTACAAAGGCCTAGGGGAAAAATACACATACCTATGTAATCGGGCGAGTTTCCACTTTCAGATGCAACAGGAATTTCTCGAGTTCGTCAATCCGTTCGCGAGATATGGGAGTTTGAAGTTAAGGAATGGTTGAGAAACCATCGGAATTTTCGCAATTCTGATGCTCGAAACGGATAACTGGAATGGCCTAGGGGAAGAAGTACACATATCTTTGTAATCGGTCGAGTTTCTACTTTCAGATGCAACAGGAATTTCTCGAGTTCGTCAATCCGTTCGCGAGATATGGGAGTTTGAAATTAAGGAATGGTTGAGAAACCATCAAAATTTTCGCAAGTCTGATACTCGAAACCAATAACTACAATGGCCTAGGGGAAAAACACACATATCTTTGTAATCGGGCGAGTTTCTACTTTCAGATGCAACAGGAATTTCTCGAGTTCGTCAATCCGTTCGCGAGATATGGGAGTTTGAAATTAAGGAATGGTTGAGAAACCATCAAAATTTTCGCAAGTCTGATACTCGAAACCAATAACTGCAATGGCCTAGGGGAGAAACACACATATCTTTGTAATCGGGCGAGTATCTACTTTCAGATGCAACAGGAATTTCTCGAGTTCGTCAATCCGTTCGCGAGATATGGGAGTTTGAAGTTAAGGAATGGTTGAGAAACCGTCAAAATTTTGGCAAATCTGATACTCGAAACCAATAACTGGAATGGCCTAGGGGAAAAACACACATATCTTTGTAATCGGGCGAGTTCCTACTTTCAGATGCAACAGGAATTTCTCGAGTTCGTCAATCCGTTCGTGAGATATGGGAGTTTGAAATTAAGGAATGGTTGAGAAACCATCAAAATTTTCGCAAGTCTGATACTCGAAACCAATAACTACAAAGGCCAAGGGGAAAAATACACATACCGTTGTAATCGGGCGAGTTTCTACATTCAGATGCAACAGGAATTTCTCGATTTCGTGAATCCGTTCGCAAGATATGGGAGTTTGGAATTAAGGAATGGTTGAGAAACCATCAAAATGTTCGCAAGTCTGATACTCGAAACCAATAACTACAAAGACCTAGGGGAAAAATACACATACCTTTGTAATCGGGCGAGTTTCCACTTTCAGATGCAACAGGAATTTCTCGAGTTCGTCAATCCGTTCGCGAGATATGGGAGTTTGAAGTTAAGGAATGGTTGAGAAACCATCGCAATTTTCGCAATTCTGATGCTCGAAACGAATAACTGGAATGGCCTTGGGGAAAAGTACACACACCATTCTAATCGGGCGAGTCTCTACTTTCAGGTGCAACAGGAATTTCTCGAGTTCGTCAATCCGTTCGCGAGATATGGGAGTTTGAAGTTAAGGAATGGTTGAGAAACCGTCAAAATTTTGGCAAGTCTGATACTCGAAACCAATAACTACAATGGCCTAGGGGAAAAACACACATATCTTTGTAATCGGGCGAGTTTCTACTTTCAGATGCAACAGGAATTTCTCGAGTTCGTCAATCCGTTCGCGAGATATGGGAGTTTGAAATTAAGGAATGGTTGAGAAACCATCAAAATTTTCGCAAGTCTGATACTCGAAACCAATAACTACAATGGCCTAGGGGAAAAACACACATATCTTTGTAATCGGGCGAGTTTCTACTTTCAGATGCAACAGGAAATTCTCGAGTTCGTCAATCCGATCGCGAGATATGGGAGTTTGAAGTTAAGGAATGGTTGAGAAACCCTCAAAATTTTCGCAAGTCTGATACTCGAAACCAATAACTACAAAGGCCTAGGGAAATGCACATACCTTTGTAATCGGGCGAGTTTCCACTTTCAGATGCAACAGGAATTTCTCGAGTTCGTCAATCCGTTCGCGAGATATGGGAGTTTGAAGTTAAGGAATGGTTGAGAAACCGTCAAAATTTTGGCAAGTCTGATACTCGAAACCAATAACTACAAAGACCTAGGGGAAAAATACACATACCTTTGTAATCGGGCGAGTTTCCACTTTCAGATGCAACAGGAATTTCTCGAGTTCGTCAATCCGTTCGCGAGATATGGGAGTTTGAAGTTAAGGAATGGTTGAGAAACCATCGCAATTTTCGCAATTCTGATGCTCGAAACGAATAACTGGAATGGCCTTGGGGAAAAGTACACACACCATTCTAATCGGGCGAGCCTCTACTTTCAGATGCAACAGGAATTTCTCGAGTTCGTCAATCCGTTCGCGAGATATGGGAGTTTGAAGTTAAGGAATGGTTGAGAAACCGTCAAAATTTTGGCAAGTCTGATACTCGAAACCAATAACTACAATGGCCTAGGGGAAAAACACACATATCTTTGTAATCGGGCGAGTTTCTACTTTCAGATGCAACAGGAATTTCTCGAGTTCGTCAATCCGTTCGCGAGATATGGGAGTTTGAAATTAAGGAATGGTTGAGAAACCATCAAAATTTTCGCAAGTCTGATACTCGAAACCAATAACTACAATGGCCTAGGGGAAAAACACACATATCTTTGTAATCGGGCGAGTTTCTACTTTCAGATGCAACAGGAAATTCTCGAGTTCGTCAATCCGATCGCGAGATATGGGAGTTTGAAGTTAAGGAATGGTTGAGAAACCCTCAAAATTTTCGCAAGTCTGATACTCGAAACCAATAACTACAATAGCCTAGGGGAAAAACACACATATCTTTTTAATCGGGCGAGTTTCTACTTTCAGATGCAACAGGAATTTCTCGAGTTCGTCATTCCGTTCGCGAGATATGGGAGTTTGAAGTTAAGGAATGGTTGAGAAACCATCAAAATTCTCGCAATTCTTTTACTCGAAACCAATAACTACAAAGGCCTAGGGGAAAAATTCACATACCTTTGTAATCGCGCGAGTTTCCACTTTCAGATGCAACAGGGATTTCTCGAGTTCGTCAATCCGTTCGCGAGATATTGGAGTTTGCAGTTAAGGAATGGTTGAGAAACCGTCAAAATTTTGGCAAGTCTGATAATCGAAACCAATAACTACAATGGCCTAGGGGAAAAACACACATATCTTTGTAATCGGGCGAGTATCTACTTTCAGATGCAACAGGAATTTCTCGAGTTCGTCAATCCGTTCGCGAGATATGGGAGTTTGAAATTAAGGAATGGCTGAGAAACCATCAAAATTTTCGCAAGTCTGATACTCGAAACCAATAACTACAAAGGCCTAGGGGAAAAATACACATACCTTTGTAATCGGGCGAGTTTCCACTTTCAGATGCAACAGGAATTTCTCGAGTTCGTCTATCCGTTCGAAAGATATGGGAGTTTGAAGTTAAGAAATGGTTGAGAAACCATTAAAATTCTCGCAATTCTTTTACTCGAAACCAATAACTACAAAGGCCTAGGGGAAAAATACACATACCTATGTAATCGGGCGAGTTTCCACTTTCAGATGCAACAGGAATTTCTCGAGTTCGTCAATCCGTTCGCGAGATATGGGAGTTTGAAGTTAAGGAATGGTTGAGAAACCATCGGAATTTTCGCAATTCTGATGCTCGAAACGGATAACTGGAATGGCCTAGGGGAAGAAGTACACATATCTTTGTAATCGGTCGAGTTTCTACTTTCAGATGCAACAGGAATTTCTCGAGTTCGTCAATCCGTTCGCGAGATATGGGAGTTTGAAATTAAGGAATGGTTGAGAAACCATCAAAATTTTCGCAAGTCTGATACTCGAAACCAATAACTACAATGGCCTAGGGGAAAAACACACATATCTTTGTAATCGGGCGAGTTTCTACTTTCAGATGCAACAGGAATTTCTCGAGTTCGTCAATCCGTTCGCGAGATATGGGAGTTTGAAATTAAGGAATGGTTGAGAAACCATCAAAATTTTCGCAAGTCTGATACTCGAAACCAATAACTGCAATGGCCTAGGGGAGAAACACACATATCTTTGTAATCGGGCGAGTATCTACTTTCAGATGCAACAGGAATTTCTCGAGTTCGTCAATCCGTTCGCGAGATATGGGAGTTTGAAGTTAAGGAATGGTTGAGAAACCGTCAAAATTTTGGCAAATCTGATACTCGAAACCAATAACTGGAATGGCCTAGGGGAAAAACACACATATCTTTGTAATCGGGCGAGTTCCTACTTTCAGATGCAACAGGAATTTCTCGAGTTCGTCAATCCGTTCGTGAGATATGGGAGTTTGAAATTAAGGAATGGTTGAGAAACCATCAAAATTTTCGCAAGTCTGATACTCGAAACCAATAACTACAAAGGCCAAGGGGAAAAATACACATACCGTTGTAATCGGGCGAGTTTCTACATTCAGATGCAACAGGAATTTCTCGATTTCGTGAATCCGTTCGCAAGATATGGGAGTTTGGAATTAAGGAATGGTTGAGAAACCATCAAAATGTTCGCAAGTCTGATACTCGAAACCAATAACTACAAAGACCTAGGGGAAAAATACACATACCTTTGTAATCGGGCGAGTTTCCACTTTCAGATGCAACAGGAATTTCTCGAGTTCGTCAATCCGTTCGCGAGATATGGGAGTTTGAAGTTAAGGAATGGTTGAGAAACCATCGCAATTTTCGCAATTCTGATGCTCGAAACGAATAACTGGAATGGCCTTGGGGAAAAGTACACACACCATTCTAATCGGGCGAGTCTCTACTTTCAGATGCAACAGGAATTTCTCGAGTTCGTCAATCCGTTCGCGAGATATGGGAGTTTGAAGTTAAGGAATGGTTGAGAAACCGTCAAAATTTTGGCAAGTCTGATACTCGAAACCAATAACTACAATGGCCTAGGGGAAAAACACACATATCTTTGTAATCGGGCGAGTTTCTACTTTCAGATGCAACAGGAATTTCTCGAGTTCGTCAATCCGTTCGCGAGATATGGGAGTTTGAAATTAAGGAATGGTTGAGAAACCATCAAAATTTTCGCAAGTCTGATACTCGAAACCAATAACTACAATGGCCTAGGGGAAAAACACACATATCTTTGTAATCGGGCGAGTTTCTACTTTCAGATGCAACAGGAAATTCTCGAGTTCGTCAATCCGATCGCGAGATATGGGAGTTTGAAGTTAAGGAATGGTTGAGAAACCCTCAAAATTTTCGCAAGTCTGATACTCGAAACCAATAACTACAAAGGCCTAGGGGAAATGCACATACCTTTGTAATCGGGCGAGTTTCCACTTTCAGATGCAACAGGAATTTCTCGAGTTCGTCAATCCGTTCGCGAGATATGGGAGTTTGAAGTTAAGGAATGGTTGAGAAACCGTCAAAATTTTGGCAAGTCTGATACTCGAAACCAATAACTACAAAGACCTAGGGGAAAAATACACATACCTTTGTAATCGGGCGAGTTTCCACTTTCAGATGCAACAGGAATTTCTCGAGTTCGTCAATCCGTTCGCGAGATATGGGAGTTTGAAGTTAAGGAATGGTTGAGAAACCATCGCAATTTTCGCAATTCTGATGCTCGAAACGAATAACTGGAATGGCCTTGGGGAAAAGTACACACACCATTCTAATCGGGCGAGTCTCTACTTTCAGATGCAATAGGAATTTCTCGAGTTCGTCAATCCGTTCGCGAGATATGGGAGTTTGAAGTTAAGGAATGGTTGAGAAACCGTCAAAATTTTGGCAAGTCTGATACTCGAAACCAATAACTACAATGGCCTAGGGGAAAAACACACATATCTTTGTAATCGGGCGAGTTTCTACTTTCAGATGCAACAGGAATTTCTCGAGTTCGTCAATCCGTTCGCGAGATATGGGAGTTTGAAATTAAGGAATGGTTGAGAAACCATCAAAATTTTCGCAAGTCTGATACTCGAAACCAATAACTACAATGGCCTAGGGGAAAAACACACATATCTTTGTAATCGGGCGAGTTTCTACTTTCAGATGCAACAGGAAATTCTCGAGTTCGTCAATCCGATCGCGAGATATGGGAGTTTGAAGTTAAGGAATGGTTGAGAAACCCTCAAAATTTTCGCAAGTCTGATACTCGAAACCAATAACTACAAAGGCCTAGGGGAAAATGCACATACCTTTGTAATCGGGCGAGTTTCCACTTTCAGATGCAACAGGAATTTCTCGAGTTCGTCAATCCGTTCGCGAGATATGGGAGTTTGAAGTTAAGGAATGGTTGAGAAACCGTCAAAATTTTGGCAAGTCTGATACTCGAAACCAATAACTACAAAGGCCTAGGGGAAAAATACACATACCTTTGTAATCGCGCGAGTTTCCACTTTCAGATGCAACAGGAATTTCTCGAGTACGTCTATCCGTTCGCGAGATATGGGAGTTTGAAGTTAAGGAATGGTTGAGAAACCATCGAAATTTTCGCAATTCTGCTGCTAGAAACGAATAACTGGAATGACCTAGGGGAAAAGTACACACACCATTCTACTCGGGCGAGTTTCTGCTTTCAGATGCAACAGGAATTTCTTGAGTTCGTCAATCCGTTCGTGAGATATGGGAGTTTGAAATTAAGGAATGGTTGAGAAACCATCAAAATTTTCGCAAGTCTGATACTCGAAACCAATAACTACAAAGGCCTAGGGGAAAAATACACATACCTTTGTAATCGGGCGAGTTTCCACTTTCAGATGCAACAGGAATTTCTCGAGTTCGTCAATCCGTTCGAAAGATATGGGAGTTTGAAGTTAAGGAATGGTTGAGAAACCATCAAAATTCTCGCAATTCTTTTAGTCGAAACCAATAACTACAAATGCCTAGGGGAAAAATACACATACCGTTGTAATCGGGCGAGTTTCTACATTCAGATGCAACAGGAATTTCTCGATTTCGTAAATCCGTTCGCAAGATATGGGAGTTTGAAATTAAGGAATGGTTGAGAAACCATCAAAATTTTCGCAAGTCTGATACTCGAAACCAATAACTACAAAGACCTAGGGGAAAAATACACATACCTTTGTAATCGGGCGAGTTTCCACTTTCAGATGCAACAGGAATTTCTCGAGTTCGTCAATCCGTTCGAGAGATATGGGAGTTTGAATTTAAGGAATGGTTGAGAAACCATCGCAATTTTCGCAATTCTGATGCTCGAAACGAATAACTGGAATGGCCTAGGGGAAAAGTACACACACCATTCTAATCGGGCGAGTCTCTACTTTCAGATGCAACAGGAATTTCTCGAGTTCGTCAATCCGTTCGCGAGATATGGGAGTTTGAAGTTAAGGAATGGTTGAGAAACCGTCAAAATTTTGGCAAGTCTGATACTCGAAACAAATAACTTCAATGGCCTAGGGGAAAAACACACATATCTTTGTAATCGGGCGAGTTTCCACTTTCAGATGCAACAGGAATTTCTCGAGTTCGTCTATCCCTTCGAAAGATATGGGAGTTTGAAGTTAAGGAATGGTTGAGAAACCATCGCAATTTTCGCAATTCTGATGCTCGAAACGGATAACTGGAATGGCCTAGGGGAAGAAGTACACATATCTTTGTAATCGGGCGAGGTTCTACTTTCAGATGCAACAGGAATTTCTCGAGTTCGTCAATCCGTTCGTGAGATATGGGAGTTTGAAATTAAGGAATGGTTGAGAAACCATCAAAATTTTCGCAAGTCTGATACTCGAAACCAATAACTACTATGGCCTAGGGGAAAAGTACACACACCATTGTAATCGGGCGAGTTTCTGCTTTCAGATGCACCAGAAATTTCTCGAGTTCGTCAATCCGTTCGTGAGATATGGGAGTTCGAAATTAAGGAATGGTTGAGAAACCATCAAAATTTTCGCAAGTCTGATACTCGAAACCAATAACTACAAAGGCCTAGGGGAAAAATACACATACCTTTGTAATCGGGCGAGTTTCCACTTTCAGATGCAACAGGAATTTCTCGAGTTCGTCTATCCCTTCGAAAGATATGGGAGTTTGAAGTTAAGGAATGGTTGAGAAACCATCGCAATTTTCGCAATTCTGATGCTCGAAATGGATAACTGGAATGGCCTAGGGGAAGAAGTACACATATCTTTGTAATCGGGCGAGTTTCTACTTTCAGATGCAACAGGAATTTCTCGAGTTCGTCAATCCGTTCATGAGATATGGGAGTTTGAAATTAAGGAATGGTTGAGAAACAATCAAAATTTTCGCAGTTTGATACTCGAAACCAATAACTACAAAGGCCTAGGGGAAAAATACACATACCGTTGTAATCGGGCGAGTTTCTACATTCAGATGCAACAGGAATTTCTCGATTTCGTGAATCCGTTCGCAAGATATGGGAGTTTGGAATTAAGGAAAGGTTGAGAAACCATCAAAATGTTCGCAAGTCTGATACTCGAAACCAATAACTACAAAGACCTAGGGGAAAAATACACATATCTTTGTAATCGGGCGAGTTTCTACTTTCAGATGCAACAGGAATTTCTCGAGTTCGTCAATCCGTTTGCGAGATATGGAAGTTTGAAGTTAAGGAATGGTTGAGAAACCATCAAAATTCTCGCAATTCTTTTACTCGAAATCAATAACTACAAAGGCCTAGGGGAAAAATACACATACCTTTGTAATCGCGCGAGTTTCCACTTTCAGATGCAACAGGAATTTCTCGAGTTCGTCAATCCGTTCGCGAGATATGTGAGTTTGAAGTTAAGGAATCGTTGAGAAAACATCACAATTTTCGCAAGTCTGATACTCGAAACCAATAACTACTATGGCCTAGGGGAAAAGTACACACACCATTGTAATCGGGCGAGTTTCAACTTTCCGATGCAACAGGAATATCTCGTGTTCGTCTATCCGTTCGCGAGATATGGGAGTTTGAAGTTAAGGAATAGTTGAGAAACCATCAAAATTTTCGCAAGTCTGATACTCGAAACCAATAACTACTATGGTCTAGGGCAAAAATACACATTCCGTTGTAATCGGGCGAGTATTTGCTTTCAGATGCAACAGAAATTTCTCGAGTTCGTCAATCCGTTCGCGAGATATGGGAGTTCGAAGTTAAGGAATGGTTGAGAAACCATCAAAATTTTCGCAAGTCAGATACTCGAAATCAATAACTGGAATGGCGTAGGGGAAAAGTACACACACCATTGTAATCGGGCGAGTTTCTGCTTTCAGATGCAACAGGAATTTCTCGAGTTCGTCAATCCGTTCGTGAGATATGGGAGTTTGAAATTAATGAATGGTTGAGAAACCATCAAAATTCTCGCAATTCTTTTACTCGAAACCAATAACTACAAAGGCCTAGGGGAAAAATACACATACCCTTGTAATCGGGCGAGTTTCCACTTTCTGATGCAATAGGAATTTCTCGAGTTCGTCAATCTGTTCGCGAGGTGTGGGAGTTTGAAGTTAAGGAATGGTTGAGAAACCATCGCAATTTTCGCAATTCTGATGCTCGAAACGTATAACTGGAATGGCCTAGGGGAAAAGTACACACACCATTCTAATCGGGCGAGTCTCTACTTTCAGATGCAACAGGAATTTGTCGAGTTCGTCAATCCGTTCGCGAGAAATGGGAGTTTGAAGTTAAGGAATGGTTGAGAATCTATCAAAATTTTCGCAATTCTGATGCTAGAAACGAATAACTGGAATGGCCTAGGGGAAAAGTACACACACCATTGTAATCGGTCGACTTTCTACTTTCAGATGCAACAGGTATTTCTAGAGTTCGTCAATCCGTTCGCGAGATATGGGAGTTTGAAGTTAAGGAATGGTTGAGAAACCATCAAAATTTTCGCAAGTCTGATACTCGAAACCAATAACTACAAAGGCCTAGGGGAAAAATACACATATTTTTGTAATCGACCGAGTTTCTACTTTCAGATGCAACAGGAATTTCTCGTGTTCGTCAATCCGTTCGCGAGATGTGGGAGTTTGAAGTTAAGGAATGGTTGAGGGACCATCAAAATTTTCGCAAGTCTGATACTCGAAATCAATAACTGCTGTGGCCTAGGGCAAAAATGCACAATCCGTTGTAATCGGGCGAGTTTCTGCTTTCAGATGCAATAGGAAATTCTCGAGTTCGTCAATCCGTTCGCGAGATATGTGAGTTTGAAGTTAAGGAATGCTTGAGGAACCATCAAAATTTTCGCAATTCTGATGCTAGAAACGAATAACTGGAATGGCCTAGGGGAAAAGTACACACACCATTGTAATCGGTCGACTTTCTACTTTCAGATGCAACGGGAAATAATCGAGTTCGTCAATCAGTTCGCGAGATATGGGAGTTTGAAGTTAAGGAATGCTTGAGAAACCATCAAAATTTTCGCAAGACTGATACTCGAAACCAAAAACTGGAACGGCCTAGGGGAAAAATACACACACCATTGTAATCGGGCGAGTATTTGCTTTCAGATGCAACAGGAATTTTTCGAGTTCTTCAATCCGTTCGCGAGATATGGGAGTTTGAAGATAAGGAATGGTTGAGAAACCATCAAAGTTTTCGCAAGTTTGACACTCGAAACCAATAACTGGAATGGCCTAGGGGAAAAGTACACACACCATTGTAATCGGGCGAGTTTCAACTTTCCGATGCAACAGGTATATCTCGAGTTCGTCTATCCGTTCGCGAGATATGGGAGTTTGAAGTTAAGGAATGGTTGAGAAACCATCAAAATTTTCGCAAGTCTGATACTCGAAACCAATAACTACAAAGGCCTAGGGGAAAAATACACATATTTTTGTAATCGACCGAGTTTCTACTTTCAGATGCAACAGGAATTTCTCGTGTTCGTCAATCCGTTCGCGAGATGTGGGAGTTTGAAGTTAAGGAATGGTTGAGGAACCATCAAAATTTTCGCAAGTCTGATACTCGAAATCAATAACTCCTATGGCCTAGGGCAAAAATGCACAATCCGTTGTAATCGGGCGAGTTTCAGCTTTCAGATGCAACAGGAATTTCTCGAGTTCGTCAATCCGTTCGCGAGATATGGAAGTTTGAAGTTAAGGAATGCTTGAGAAACCATCAAAATTTTCGCAATTCTGATGCTGGAAACGAATAACTGGAATGGCCTAGGGGAAAAGTACACACACCATTGTAATCGGGCGAGTTTCTGCTTTCAGCTGCAACAGGAATTTTCGAGTTCGTCAATCCGTTCGCGAGATATGCGAGTTTGAAGTTAAGGTATGCTTGAGGAACCATCAAAATTTTCGAAAGTCTGATTCTCGAAACCAATAACTACAAAGGCCTAGGGGAAAAATACACATACCGTTGTAATCGGGCGAGTTTCTACTTTCACATGCAACAGGAATTTCTCGAGTTCGTCAATCCGTTCGCGAGAAATGGGAGTTTGAAGTTAAGGAATGGTTGAGAATCTACCAAAATTTTCGCAAGTCTGATACTCGAAACCAATAACTACAATGGCATAGGGGAAAACTACAGATACCGTTGTAATCGGGCGAGTTTCTACTATCAGATGCAACAGGAATTTCTCGAGTTCGTCAATACGTTCGCGAGATGTGGGAGTTTGAAGTTAAGGAATGGTTGAGAGACGATCAAAATTTTCGCAAGTCTGATACTCGAAACCAATAACTACAAAGGCCTACGGGAAAAATACACATACCGTTGTAATCGGGCGAGTTTCAGCTTTCAGATGCAACAGGAATTTCTCGAGTTCGTCAATCCGTTCGCGAGATATGGTAGTTTGAAGTTAAGGAATGCTTGAGAAACCATCAAAATTGTCGCAATTCTGATGCTAGAAACGAATAACTGGAATGGCCTAGGGGAAAAGTACACACACCATTGTAATCGGGCGAGTTTCTGCTTTCAGCTGCAACAGGAATTTTCGAGTTCGTCAATCCGTTCGCGAGATATGCGAGTTTGAAGTTAAGGTATGCTTGAGGAACCATCAAAATTTTCGCAAGTCTGATACTCGAAACCAACAACTACAATGGCATAGGGGAAAACTACAGATACCGTTGTAATCGGGCGAGTTTCTACTTTCAGATGCAACAGGAATTTCTCGAGTTCGTCAATCCGTTCGCGAGATGTGGGAGTTTGAAGTTAAGGAATGGTTGAGAGACGATCAAAATTTTCGCAAGTCTGATACTCGAAACCAATAACTACAAAGGCCTAGGGGAAAAATACACATATTTTTGTAATCGACCGAGTTTCTACTTTCAGATGCAACAGGAATTTCTCGTGTTCGTCAATCCGTTCGCGAGATGTGGGAGTTTGAAGTTAAGGAATGGTTGAGGAACCATCAAAATTTTCGCAAGTCTGATACTCGAAATCAATAACTCCTATGGCCTAGGGCAAAAATGCACAATCCGTTGTAATCGGGCGAGTTTCAGCTTTCAGATGCAACAGGAATTTCTCGAGTTCGTCAATCCGTTCGCGAGATATGGAAGTTTGAAGTTAAGGAATGCTTGAGAAACCATCAAAATTTTCGCAATTCTGATGCTGGAAACGAATAACTGGAATGGCCTAGGGGAAAAGTACACACACCATTGTAATCGGGCGAGTTTCTGCTTTCAGCTGCAACAGGAATTTTCGAGTTCGTCAATCCGTTCGCGAGATATGCGAGTTTGAAGTTAAGGTATGCTTGAGGAACCATCAAAATTTTCGAAAGTCTGATACTCGAAACCAATAACTACAAAGGCCTAGGGGAAAAATACACATACCGTTGTAATCGGGCGAGTTTCTACATTCAGATGCAACAGGAATTTCTCGATTTCGTGAATCCGTTCGCAAGATATGGGAGTTTGGAATTAAGGAAAGGTTGAGAAACCATCAAAATGTTCGCAAGTCTGATACTCGAAACCAATAACTACAAAGACCTAGGGGAAAAATACACATATCTTTGTAATCGGGCGAGTTTCTACTTTCAGATGCAACAGGAATTTCTCGAGTTCGTCAATCCGTTTGCGAGATATGGAAGTTTGAAGTTAAGGAATGGTTGAGAAACCATCAAAATTCTCGCAATTCTTTTACTCGAAATCAATAACTACAAAGGCCTAGGGGAAAAATACACATACCTTTGTAATCGCGCGAGTTTCCACTTTCAGATGCAACAGGAATTTCTCGAGTTCGTCAATCCGTTCGCGAGATATGTGAGTTTGAAGTTAAGGAATCGTTGAGAAAACATCACAATTTTCGCAAGTCTGATACTCGAAACCAATAACTACTATGGCCTAGGGGAAAAGTACACACACCATTGTAATCGGGCGAGTTTCAACTTTCCGATGCAACAGGAATATCTCGTGTTCGTCTATCCGTTCGCGAGATATGGGAGTTTGAAGTTAAGGAATGGTTGAGAAACCATCAAAATTTTCGCAAGTCTGATACTCGAAACCAATAACTACTATGGTCTAGGGCAAAAATACACATTCCGTTGTAATCGGGCGAGTATTTGCTTTCAGATGCAACAGAAATTTCTCGAGTTCGTCAATCCGTTCGCGAGATATGGGAGTTCGAAGTTAAGGAATGGTTGAGAAACCATCAAAATTTTCGCAAGTCAGATACTCGAAATCAATAACTGGAATGGCGTAGGGGAAAAGTACACACACCATTGTAATCGGGCGAGTTTCTGCTTTCAGATGCAACAGGAATTTCTCGAGTTCGTCAATCCGTTCGTGAGATATGGGAGTTTGAAATTAATGAATGGTTGAGAAACCATCAAAATTCTCGCAATTCTTTTACTCGAAACCAATAACTACAAAGGCCTAGGGGAAAAATACACATACCCTTGTAATCGGGCGAGTTTCCACTTTCTGATGCAATAGGAATTTCTCGAGTTCGTCAATCTGTTCGCGAGGTGTGGGAGTTTGAAGTTAAGGAATGGTTGAGAAACCATCGCAATTTTCGCAATTCTGATGCTCGAAACGTATAACTGGAATGGCCTAGGGGAAAAGTACACACACCATTCTAATCGGGCGAGTCTCTACTTTCAGATGCAACAGGAATTTGTCGAGTTCGTCAATCCGTTCGCGAGAAATGGGAGTTTGAAGTTAAGGAATGGTTGAGAATCTATCAAAATTTTCGCAATTCTGATGCTAGAAACGAATAACTGGAATGGCCTAGGGGAAAAGTACACACACCATTGTAATCGGTCGACTTTCTACTTTCAGATGCAACAGGTATTTCTAGAGTTCGTCAATCCGTTCGCGAGATATGGGAGTTTGAAGTTAAGGAATGGTTGAGAAACCATCAAAATTTTCGCAAGTCTGATACTCGAAACCAATAACTACAAAGGCCTAGGGGAAAAATACACATATTTTTGTAATCGACCGAGTTTCTACTTTCAGATGCAACAGGAATTTCTCGTGTTCGTCAATCCGTTCGCGAGATGTGGGAGTTTGAAGTTAAGGAATGGTTGAGGGACCATCAAAATTTTCGCAAGTCTGATACTCGAAATCAATAACTCCTGTGGCCTAGGGCAAAAATGCACAATCCGTTGTAATCGGGCGAGTTTCTGCTTTCAGATGCAATAGGAAATTCTCGAGTTCGTCAATCCGTTCGCGAGATATGTGAGTTTGAAGTTAAGGAATGCTTGAGGAACCATCAAAATTTTCGCAATTCTGATGCTGGAAACGAATAACTGGAATGGCCTAGGGGAAAAGTACACACACCATTGTAATCGGGCGAGTTTCTGCTTTCAGCTGCAACAGGAATTTTCGAGTTCGTCAATCCGTTCGCGAGATATGCGAGTTTGAAGTTAAGGTATGCTTGAGGAACCATCAAAATTTTCGAAAGTCTGATACTCGAAACCAATAACTACAAAGGCCTAGGGGAAAAATACACATACCTTTGTAATCGGGCGAGTTTCCACTTTCAGATGCAACAGGAATTTCTCGAGTTCGTCTATCCCTTCGAAAGATATGGGAGTTTGAAGTTAAGGAATGGTTGAGAAACCATCGCAATTTTCGCAATTCTGATGCTCGAAATGGATAACTGGAATGGCCTAGGGGAAGAAGTACACATATCTTTGTAATCGGGCGAGTTTCTACTTTCAGATGCAACAGGAATTTCTCGAGTTCGTCAATCCGTTCATGAGATATGGGAGTTTGAAATTAAGGAATGGTTGAGAAACCATCAAAATTTTCGCAGTTTGATACTCGAAACCAATAACTACAAAGGCCTAGGGGAAAAATACACATACCGTTGTAATCGGGCGAGTTTCTACATTCAGATGCAACAGGAATTTCTCGATTTCGTGAATCCGTTCGCAAGATATGGGAGTTTGGAATTAAGGAAAGGTTGAAAAACCAACAAAATGTTCGCAAGTCTGATACTCGAAACCAATAACTACAAAGACCTAGGGGAAAAATACACATATCTTTGTAATCGGGCGAGTTTCTACTTTCAGATGCAACAGGAATTTCTCGAGTTCGTCAATCCGTTTGCGAGATATGGAAGTTTGAAGTTAAGGAATGGTTGAGAAACCATCAAAATTCTCGCAATTCTTTTACTCGAAATCAATAACTACAAAGGCCTAGGGGAAAAATACACATACCTTTGTAATCGCGCGAGTTTCCACTTTCAGATGCAACAGGAATTTCTCGAGTTCGTCAATCCGTTCGCGAGATATGTGAGTTTGAAGTTAAGGAATCGTTGAGAAAACATCACAATTTTCGCAAGTCTGATACTCGAAACCAATAACTACTATGGCCTAGGGGAAAAGTACACACACCATTGTAATCGGGCGAGTTTCAACTTTCCGATGCAACAGGAATATCTCGTGTTCGTCTATCCGTTCGCGAGATATGGGAGTTTGAAGTTAAGGAATGGTTGAGAAACCATCAAAATTTTCGCAAGTCTGATACTCGAAACCAATAACTACTATGGTCTAGGGCAAAAATACACATTCCGTTGTAATCGGGCGAGTATTTGCTTTCAGATGCAACAGAAATTTCTCGAGTTCGTCAATCCGTTCGCGAGATATGGGAGTTCGAAGTTAAGGAATGGTTGAGAAACCATCAAAATTTTCGCAAGTCAGATACTCGAAATCAATAACTGGAATGGCGTAGGGGAAAAGTACACACACCATTGTAATCGGGCGAGTTTCTGCTTTCAGATGCAACAGGAATTTCTCGAGTTCGTCAATCCGTTCGTGAGATATGGGAGTTTGAAATTAATGAATGGTTGAGAAACCATCAAAATTCTCGCAATTCTTTTACTCGAAACCAATAACTACAAAGGCCTAGGGGAAAAATACACATACCCTTGTAATCGGGCGAGTTTCCACTTTCTGATGCAATAGGAATTTCTCGAGTTCGTCAATCTGTTCGCGAGGTGTGGGAGTTTGAAGTTAAGGAATGGTTGAGAAACCATCGCAATTTTCGCAATTCTGATGCTCGAAACGTATAACTGGAATGGCCTAGGGGAAAAGTACACACACCATTCTAATCGGGCGAGTCTCTACTTTCAGATGCAACAGGAATTTGTCGAGTTCGTCAATCCGTTCGCGAGAAATGGGAGTTTGAAGTTAAGGAATGGTTGAGAATCTATCAAAATTTTCGCAATTCTGATGCTAGAAACGAATAACTGGAATGGCCTAGGGGAAAAGTACACACACCATTGTAATCGGTCGACTTTCTACTTTCAGATGCAACAGGTATTTCTAGAGTTCGTCAATCCGTTCGCGAGATATGGGAGTTTGAAGTTAAGGAATGGTTGAGAAACCATCAAAATTTTCGCAAGTCTGATACTCGAAACCAATAACTACAAAGGCCTAGGGGAAAAATACACATATTTTTGTAATCGACCGAGTTTCTACTTTCAGATGCAACAGGAATTTCTCGTGTTCGTCAATCCGTTCGCGAGATGTGGGAGTTTGAAGTTAAGGAATGGTTGAGGGACCATCAAAATTTTCGCAAGTCTGATACTCGAAATCAATAACTCCTGTGGCCTAGGGCAAAAATGCACAATCCGTTGTAATCGGGCGAGTTTCTGCTTTCAGATGCAATAGGAAATTCTCGAGTTCGTCAATCCGTTCGCGAGATATGTGAGTTTGAAGTTAAGGAATGCTTGAGGAACCATCAAAATTTTCGCAATTCTGATGCTAGAAACGAATAACTGGAATGGCCTAGGGGAAAAGTACACACACCATTGTAATCGGTCGACTTTCTACTTTCAGATGCAACGGGAAATAATCGAGTTCGTCAATCAGTTCGCGAGATATGGGAGTTTGAAGTTAAGGAATGCTTGAGAAACCATCAA